>NC_134357.1:84905860-84908360 GCF_048569485.1 Anomaloglossus baeobatrachus | reverse complement strand
ACACACACAGCCCACACACACACACACAGCCACACACACACACAGCCCACAGCCCACACACACACAGCCCCACACACACACACACACACAGCCACAGCCCCACACACACACACACACACACAGCCACACACAGCCACAGCCCCCACACACACACACAGCCACAGCCCCACACACACACACAGCCCCACACACACACACACACACACACACAGCCCCACACACACACACACAGCCCACACACACACAGCCACAGCCCCACACACACAGCCACACACACACACACACACAGCCCACACACACAGCCACAGCCCACACACACACACACACACACACACACACACACACACACAGCCCACACACACACACACAGCAGCCCCACACACACACACACAGCCACAGCCCCACACACACACAGCCACAGCCACACACACACACACACAGCACACACACACACACACACACAGCCCCACACACACACACAGCCACAGCCCCACACACACACAGCCCACACACACACACACAGCACAGCCCACACACACACACACAGCCCCACACACACACACAGCCCCACACACACACACACACACACAGCACACAGCCCCACACACACACACACACACAGCCACAGCCCCACACACACAGCCACACACAGCCACAGCCCCACACACACACACACACACAGGCACAGCCCCACACACACACACACACACAGCCCACACACACACACACACAGCCCCACACACACACACACACAGCCCCACACACACAGCCACAGTCCACACACACACACAGCCCACACACACAGCACAGCCCACACACACACACACACACAGCACAGCCCCACACACACACACACACACAGCCACAGCCCACACACACACACACAGCCACAGCCCCACACACACACATACACAGCCACACAGCCCCACACACACACACAGCCACAGCCCACACACACACACACACACACAGCCACAGCCCCACACACACACACACACACAGCCACAGCCCACACACACACACACAGCCACAGCACACCACACACACACAGCACAGCCCCACACACACACAGCCACAGCACACACACACACACACAGCACACACACACACACAGCCACAGCCCCACACACACACACAGCACACACACACAGCCCCACACACACACAGCCCCACACACACACCACCACACACACACACACAGCACAGCCACACACACACACACAGCCACACACAGCCACACACACACACAGCCCACACACACACACAGCCCCACACACACACACACAGCCCCACACACACACACAGCCCCACACACACACACACAGCCCCACACACACACACACACAGCCCCAACACACACACAGCCCCACACACACACACAGCCCACACACACACACAGCACACACACACACAGCCACAGCCCACACACACACAGCACAGCCACACACACACACAGCCCACACACACAAGCCCCACACACACACAGCCCCACACAGCACACACACACAGCACACACACACAGCCCCACACACAGCACACACACACACAGCCACACACACAGCCACACACACACACAGCCACAGCCCCACACACACACAGACACAGCCCCACACACACACACAGCCCCACACACACACAGCCCCACACACACACACAGCCCACACACACACACAGCCCCACACACACAGCCCCACACACACACACCAGCCCCACACACACACACACAGCCCCACACACACACACACAGCCCCACACACACACACAGCCCACACACACACACACAGCCCCACACACACACACACAGCCCCACACACCACACAGCACACACACACACACAGCACACACACACACACACAGCCACACACACACACACAGCACACACCACACACACAGCCCACACACACACAGCCACACACACACACACAGCCACACACACACAGCCACACACACACACAGCCACACACACACACAGCCACACACACACACACACAGCCCCACACACACACACACACACAGCCACAGCCCCACACACACACACACACAGCCCCACACACACACACAGCCCACACACACACACACACACACAGCCCCAGCACACACACAACACACACACACACAGCCCCACACACACACAGCCACACACACACAGCCCACACACACACAGCACACACCCACACAGCCACACACACACACAGCACAGCCCCACACACACACAGCCACAGCCCCACACACACACACAGCCCACACACACACACACAGCCACACACACAGCCCCACACACACACACACAGCCCCACACACACCACAGCCCACACACAGCCACACACACAGCCACAGCCACACACACACAGCCCCACACACACACACACACACACACACAGCCCCACACACACACACACAGCCCACACACACACACACAGCCCACACACACAACACAGCCCACACACACACACACAGCCCCACACACACAGCCACCCCACACACACACACAGCCCCACAC
>NC_134357.1:84895860-84898360 GCF_048569485.1 Anomaloglossus baeobatrachus | reverse complement strand
CAGCCACACACACACAGCCACACACACACACACACACAGCCCCACACACACACACACAGCCACACACACACACAGCCACACACACACACAGCCACACACACACACAGCCACACACACACACAGCCACACACACACACAGCCACACACACACACAGCCACACACACACACAGCCCCACACACAGCCCCCACACACAGCCCCACACACACACACAGCCCCACACACACACACACAGCCCCACACACACACACAGCCCCACACACACACACAGCCCCACACACACACACACCACACACACACAGCCACAGCCCCACACAGCCCCACACACACACACAGCCCCACACACACACACACACACACACAGCCCCACACCACACACACACACACACAGCCCACACACACAGCCCCACACACACAGCCCCACACAGCCATACACACACACAGCCCCACACACACACACACAGCCCCACACACACACACAGCCCCACACACACACACAGCCACACACACACACACACAGCCCCACACACACACACACAGCCCCACACACACACACACAGCCCCACACACACACACACAGCCCCCACACACACACACACAGCCCCACACACACACACACACAGCCCCACACACACACACACACAGCCCCACACACACACACACAGCCCCACACACACACACACAGCCCCACACACACACACACAGCCCCACACACACACCACACAGCCCCACACACACACACACACAGCCCCACACACACACCACACACAGCCCCACACACACACACACAGCCCCCACACACACACACACAGCCGCCCACACACACACAGCCACACACAGCACAGCCCCACACACACACACAGCCCACACACACACACACAGCCCACACACACCCACACACACACACAGCCACAGCCAACACACACACAGCACACACACAGCCACAGCCACACACACACAGCACACAGCCACACACCACACACCACACCCACACAGCCACACCCCCACACACACACACAGCCCCACAGCCCCACACACCACACAGCCCCACACAGCCACACACACACAGCCACACACACACACAGCACACACACAGCCACACAGCCACACACACACACAGCCACACACACACAGCCACACACACCACACCAGCACACCACACACCACAGCCCAACACACACACAGCCCAACACACACACACAGCCACAGCCCACACACACACACACAGCCACCACACACACACACACAGCCACACACACACAGCCACACACAGCACACAGCCACACACACATCCACACAGCCACACACACACACAGCCACCACACACACAAGCCACACACACACACACAGCACACACACACAGCCCCACACACACACACAGCCCACACACACACACAGCCCCACACACACACACACAGCCACAGCCCCCACACAGCACACACAGCCACACACACAGCCACACACACACACAGCCACACACCCACACAGCCCACACACACAGCCACACACAGCCACACACACACACACACAGCCACACACACACACACAGCCACACACACACACACAGCCACACACACACACACAGCACACACACAGCACACACACACAGCCACACACACACACACAGCCACACACACACACACAACAGCCACACACACACACACAGCCCACACACACACAGCCACACACACACACACACCACACACACACACACAGCCACACCCCAGCCACACACACAGCCACACACACACACAGCCACACACACACACACACACACACACAGCCACCACACACACACACACACACACAGCACACACACACACAGCCACACACACACACACAGCCCACACACAGCCAACACACACAGCCCCACACACAGCCACACACAGACACACCACACACACAGCCACACACACACACAGCCCACACACACACACACAGCCCCACACACACACACACAGCCCCACCACACACACAGCCCACACACACACACACAGCCCCACACACACACACAGCCAACCACCCACACCACAACACAGCCCCACACACACACACAGCCCCACACACACACAGCCCCACACACACAGCCCCACACACAACAGCCACACAACACAGCCCACAGCCCCACACACACACCAGCCACACCCCACACAACACACAGCCACACACACACACAGCCACACACACAGCCCCACACACAGCCCAACACACACCACAGCCCCACACACACCACACAGCCCCCACACACACACGCACACACAACCACACACACACACAGCCCCACAGCACACACACAGCCCCTCAGCAAGCACACACACAGCCCCAGCACACACACACACCACACAGCCACAGCCCACACACAGCCCACCACACACACAACAGCCCCACCACAACACAACAGCCCCACACACACAGCCCCACACACACAGCCCCACACACACAGCCCCACACACAGCCCCACAAACACACACACAGCCCCACACACACACACACAGCCCACA
>NC_134357.1:84864372-84889372 GCF_048569485.1 Anomaloglossus baeobatrachus | reverse complement strand
ACACACACACACACAGCCCCACACACACACACACAGCCCCACACACACACACACAGCCCCACACACACACACACACAGCCCCACACACACACACACAGCCCCACACACACACACACACAGCCCCACACACACACACACACAGCCCCACACACACACACACAGCCCCACACACACACACACAGCCCCACACACACACACACAGCCACAGCCCCACACACACACACAGCCCCACACACACACACAGCCCCACACACACACACACACACACACAGCCACAGCCCCACACACACAGCCACACACAGCCACAGCCCCACACACACACAGCCACAGCCCCACACACACACAGCCCCACACACACACACACAGCCACACACACACACACACACACACACAGCCCCACACACACACACACACACAGCCCCACACACAGCCACACACACACACAGCCACACACACACACAGCCATACACACACACAGCCATACACACACACACAGCCCCACACACACACACACACAGCCACACACACACACAGCCACACACACACAGCCACACACACACACAGCCACACACACAGCCACACAGCCACACACACACACAGCCACACACACACAGCCACACACACACACAGCCACACACACAGCCCCACACACACACAGCCCCACACAGCCACAGCCCCACACACACACACAGCCACACACACACACACACACACACAGCCACAGCCCCACACACACACACACACAGCCACACACAGCCACACACACAGCCACACACAGCCACACACACAGCCACACACAGCCACACACACACACACAGCCACACACACACACACAGCCACACACACACACACAGCCACACACACACACACAGCCACACACACACAGCCACACACACACACACAGCCACACACACACACACAGCCACACACACACACAGCCACACACACACACACAGCCACACACACACACACAGCCACACACACAGCCACACACACACACAGCCACACACACACACAGCCACACACACACACAGCCACACACACAGCCACACACACACACACAGCCACACACACACACACAGCCACACACACACACACACAGCCACACACACACACACAGCCACACAGCCACACACACAGCCACACACACAGCCACACACACACACAGCCACACACACAGCCACACACACACACAGCCACACACACACAGCCACACACACACACACAGCCACACACACACAGCCACACACACACACACACACACACACAGCCACAGCCCCAAACACACACACACAGCCACACACACACACAGCCACACACACACACAGCCACACACACACACAGCCACACACACACACAGCCACACACACACAGCCACACACACACACAGCCACACACACACAGCCACACACACACACAGCCACACACACAGCCCCACACACAGCCCCACACACACACACAGCCCCACACACACACACACAGCCCCACACACACACACACAGCCCCACACACACACACAGCCCCACACACACACACAGCCCCACACACACACACAGCCCCACACACACACACACACACAGCCACAGCCCCACACAGCCCCACACACACACACAGCCCCACACACACACAGCCCCACACACACAGCCCCACACACACAGCCCCACACACACAGCCCCACACACAGCCCCACACACACACACACAGCCCCACACACACACACACAGCCCCACACACACACACACAGCCCCACACACACACACACAGCCCCACACACACACACACAGCCCCACACACACACACACACAGCCCCACACACACACACACACAGCCCCACACACACACACACAGCCCCACACACACACACACACAGCCCCACACACACACACACAGCCCCACACACACACACACACAGCCCCACACACACACACACACAGCCCCACACACACACACACAGCCCCACACACACACACACAGCCCCACACACACACACACACAGCCACAGCCCCACACACACACACAGCCCCACACACACACACACACAGCCACAGCCCCACACACACACACAGCCCCACACACACACAGCCACAGCCCCACACACACAGCCACACACAGCCACAGCCCCACACACACACAGCCACAGCCCCACACACACACAGCCCCACACACACACACACAGCCACACACACACACACACAGCCCCACACACACACAGCCCCACACACACACAGCCCCACACACAGCCACACACACACACAGCCACACACACACACAGCCCCACACACACACAGCCATACACACACACAGCCATACACACACACACAGCCCCACACACACACACACAGCCCCACACACACACACACACAGCCCCACACACACACACACACAGCCCCACACACACACACACAGCCCCACACACACACACACACAGCCCCACACACACACACACACAGCCCCACACACACACACACACAGCCCCACACACACACACAGCCCCACACACACACACACAGCCCCACACACACACACACAGCCACACACACACACACAGCCCCACACACACAGCCACAGCCCCACACACACAGCCACAGCCCCACACACACACACACAGCCCCACACACACACACACACAGCCACAGCCCCACACACACAGCCACACACAGCCACAGCCCCACACACACACAGCCACAGCCCCACACACACACACACACACACAGCCCCACACACACACACACAGCCCCACACACACACACACAGCCCCACACACACACACACAGCCCCACACACACACACACAGCCCCACACACACACACACAGCCCCACACACACACACACAGCCCCACACACACACACACAGCCCCACACACACACACACAGCCACACACACACACACAGCCACACACACACACACAGCCACACACACACACACACAGCCACACACACACACACACAGCCACACACACACACACAGCCACACACACACACACAGCCACACACACACACACAGCCACACACACACACAGCCACACACACACACAGCCCCACACACACACAGCCCCACACACACACAGCCCCACACACACACACACACAGCCCCACACACACACACACACAGCCCCACACACACACACACACAGCCCCACACACACACACACACACACAGCCCCACACACACACACACACACACAGCCCCACACACACACACACACAGCCCCACACACACACACACAGCCCCACACACACACACACACAGCCCCACACACACACACACACAGCCCCACACACACACACACACAGCCCCACACACACACACACACAGCCCCACACACACACACACAGCCCCACACACACACACACAGCCCCACACACACACACAGCCCCACACACACACACACACAGCCCCACACACACACACACAGCCCCACACACACACACAGCCCCACACACACACACACACAGCCCCACACACACAGCCACAGCCCCACACACACAGCCACAGCCCCACACACACACACACAGCCCCACACACACACACACACAGCCACAGCCCCACACACACAGCCACACACAGCCACAGCCCCACACACACACACACACACAGCCCCACACACACACACACACAGCCCCACACACACACACACAGCCCCACACACACACACACACAGCCCCACACACACACACACAGCCCCACACACACACACACAGCCCCACACACACACACACAGCCCCACACACACACACACAGCCCCACACACACACACACAGCCCCACACACACACACACAGCCCCACACACACACAGCCACACACACACACACACAGCCACACACACACACACAGCCACACACACACACACAGCCACACACACACACACACAGCCACACACACACACACACAGCCACACACACACACACAGCCACACACACACACACAGCCACACACACACACAGCCACACACACACACAGCCACACACACACACAGCCCCACACACACACACACACAGCCCCACACACACACACACACAGCCCCACACACACACACACACACAGCCCCACACACACACACACACAGCCACACACACACAGCCACACACACACAGCCACACACACACAGCCACACACACACAGCCACACACACACAGCCACACACACACAGCCACACACACACAGCCACACACACACACAGCCACACACACACACACAGCCACACACACACACACAGCCACACACAGCCACACACACACACACACACAGCCACACACACACACACAGCCCCACACACACACACAGCCACACACACACACACACACAGCCACACACAGCCACACACACAGCCACACACACAGCCACACACACAGCCACACACACAGCCACACACACAGCCACACACACAGCCACACACACACACACACACAGCCACACACACACACACAGCCACACACACACACACACACACACAGCCACACACACACACACAGCCACACACACACACACACACACACAGCCCCACACACACACACACACACAGCCCCACACACACACACACACACAGCCCCACACACACACACACACACACAGCCCCACACACACACACACACACAGCCCCACACACACACACACAGCCCCAGCCACACACACACAGCCCCACACACACACACACAGCCCCACACACACACACACAGCCCCACACACACACACACAGCCCCACACACACACAGCCCCACACACACAGCCCCACACACACAGCCCCACACACACAGCCCCACACACACAGCCCCACACACACACACAGCCCCACACACACACACACACACAGCCCCACACACACACACACAGCCCCACACACACACACACAGCCCCACACACACACAGCCCCACACACACACACAGCCACACACACACACACAGCCACACACACACACACAGCCACACACAGCCACACACACACAGCCACACACACACACACAGCCACACACACACACACAGCCACACACACACACACAGCCACACACACACACACAGCCACACACACACACACACACACACACACACACACACAGCCCCATACACACAGCCCCACACACACACACAGCCCCCCACACACACACACACACAGCCCCACACACACACACACAGCCCCACACACACACACACAGCCCCACACACACACAGCCCCACACACACACACAGCCACACACACACACACAGCCACACACAGCCACACACACACACACACACAGCCACACACACACACACAGCCACACACACACACACAGCCACACACACACACACAGCCACACACACACACACAGCCACACACACACACACAGCCACACACACACACACAGCCACACACACACACACACACACACACACACAGCCACACACACACAGCCACACACACACACACACACAGCCACAGCCCCAAACACACACACACAGCCACACACACACACAGCCACACACACACACAGCCACACACACACAGCCACACACACACACACAGCCACACACACACACACACCCCCACACACACACACACAGCCACACACACACACACACACAGCCCCACACACACACACACAGCCACACACACACACACAGCCCCACACACACACACACCCCCACACACACACACACAGCCCCACACACACACACAGCCCCACACACACACACAGCCCCACACACACACACACCGCCCCACACACACACACAGCCCCACACACACACACAGCCCCACACACACACACACAGCCACACACACAGCCCCACACACACAGCCACACACACACACACACACACACAGCCACACACACACACAGCCCCACACACACACAGCCACACACACATACAGCCACACACACACACCGCCCCACACACACACACAGCCCCACACACACACACACCGCCCCACACACACACACAGCCCCACACACACACACAGCCCCACACACACACACACAGCCACACACACAGCCCCACACACACAGCCACACACACACAGCCACACACACACACAGCCACACACACACAGCCACACACACACAGCCACACACACACACAGCCACACACACACACAGCCCCACACACACACACAGCCCCACACACACACACACCGCCCCACACACACACACACCGCCCCACACACACACACCGCCCCACACACACACACACAGCCACACACACACAGCCACACACACACACACAGCCACACACACACAGCCACACACACACAGCCACACACACACACAGCCACACACACACACAGCCACACACACACACAGCCACACACACACACACACAGCCACACACACACACACACAGCCACACACACACACACAGCCACACACACACAGCCCCACACACAGCCCCACACACAGCCCCACACACACAGCCACACACACACACAGCCCCACACACACACAGCCCCACACACACAGCCCCACACACACAGCCCCACACACAGCCACAGCCACACAGCCACAGCCACACAGCCACAGCCACACACACAGCCACACACACAGCCACACACACAGCCACACACACAGCCACACACACAGCCACACACACAGCCACACACACAGCCACACACACAGCCACACACACACACAGCCACACACACACACACAGCCACACACACACACACAGCCACACACACACACACACACAGCCACACACACACAGCCACACACACACAGCCACACACACACACACACAGCCACACACACACACACACAGCCACAGCCACACACACAGCCACAGCCACACACACAGCCACACACACAGCCACAGCCACACACACAGCCACAGCCACACACACAGCCACAGCCACACACACAGCCACAGCCACACACACAGCCACAGCCACACACACAGCCACAGCCACACACACAGCCACAGCCACACACACACAGCCCCACACACACAGCCCCACACACACAGCCCCACACACACAGCCCCACACACAGCCCCACACACAGCCCCACACACACACACACAGCCCCACACACACACACACACAGCCCCACACACACACACACAGCCACACACACACACAGCCCCACACACACACAGCCCCACACACACACAGCCCCACACACACACAGCCCCACACACACACACACACACAGCCACACACACACACAGCCACACACACACACACAGCCCCACACACACAGCCCCACACACACAGCCACACACACACAGCCACAGCCACACACACAGCCACACACACAGCCACACACACAGCCACACACACAGCCACACACACAGCCACACACACAGCCACACACACAGCCACACACACAGCCACACACACAGCCACACACACAGCCACACACACACAGCCACACACACACACACAGCCACACACACACACACAGCCACACACACACACACAGCCACACACACACACACAGCCACACACACACACACACAGCCACACACACACACACACAGCCACACACACACACACACAGCCACACACACACACACACAGCCACAGCCACACACACAGCCACAGCCACACACACAGCCACAGCCACACACACAGCCACAGCCACACACACAGCCACAGCCACACACACAGCCACAGCCACACACACAGCCACAGCCACACACACAGCCACAGCCACACACACAGCCACAGCCACACACACACAGCCCCACACACACAGCCCCACACACACAGCCCCACACACACAGCCCCACACACACAGCCCCACACACAGCCCCACACACAGCCCCACACACACACACACAGCCCCACACACACACACACACAGCCCCACACACACACACACAGCCACACACACACACAGCCCCACACACACACAGCCCCACACACACACAGCCCCACACACACACAGCCCCACACACACACACACACACAGCCACACACACACACAGCCACACACACACACACAGCCCCACACACACAGCCCCACACACACAGCCACACACACACAGCCACAGCCACACACACAGCCACACACACAGCCACACACACAGCCACACACACAGCCACACACACAGCCACACACACAGCCACACACACAGCCACACACACAGCCACACACACACAGCCACACACACACAGCCACACACACACACACAGCCACACACACACACACAGCCACACACACACACACAGCCACACACACACACACAGCCACACACACACACACACAGCCACACACACACACACACAGCCACACACACACACACACAGCCACACACACACACACACAGCCACAGCCACACACACAGCCACAGCCACACACACAGCCACAGCCACACACACAGCCACAGCCACACACACAGCCACAGCCACACACACAGCCACAGCCACACACACAGCCACAGCCACACACACAGCCACAGCCACACACACAGCCACAGCCACACACACAGCCACAGCCACACACACAGCCACAGCCACACACACAGCCACAGCCACACACACAGCCACAGCCACACACACAGCCACACACACAGCCACACACACAGCCACACACACAGCCACACACACAGCCACACACACAGCCACACACACACAGCCACACACACAGCCACACACACAGCCACACACACAGCCACACACACTAACTAAACTATAGCAAAAAATGTACAAAAATCATATAATGCAAAATTTAAGCTAGAAAGTTATTCTGGATTCACATAAAGGGCCAACAAACTAAGAGTTAAGCCCACATATGAAAGGTGAAAATGTCAGTATCCCTCACCTCCCAATGCTCAGCGCTGGAAGAGCCCAATAATGACAGTGTACAATGGAGTACAACAGCATCACAAACATCACAGCTCAATTTATAGTCAGATCTTTAATCACTGCATTCAGCCAATTAGAGGGGACCCCCAAAATGAAACATGGCTGAATTGACTGATCCCTAAGTGGACCTGTGGCCTTTCAGACTAGGAGGTGGCCAAATCACAGAAGTAGGCTGATGACTAAGAGATGTGTTTTTTTTCCAATCACAACTGTACACATTTCAGTCAATATTTATTGATTGACCATTAACTCATTAAAATTGGCACCAATAAAATGAACAAAGCTCATCATATGGTTGTAAACATTTCAGAATGACTTTGCTAATGGACACCTTTCTGGTGATGTTCTTCCAAGAAAAGATCAATGCGGATGAAATGAAAGATCTTCTGTCCAAGTATGGGTGGGAAAATGAATGGCCGTCTGAAATCTGACCTGCCCAAACGAAGTCTCCCCCAACAATCAGTTGGCCAGTGCCTCTCAATGCACAGACATTCATTCAAACCCATCGATATCGGTGGGTGCAGTCAACATTAGTCACGTGTATGGGACTCTTCAGACCAAAGTCAGCTGAACACGCCGATACCAATGGTCTAGTGTGTACGAGGGCACAAGCAGAATGTTAGCAAAAGATGTATATCGTGCATCTCCAATTTTGGACTGCCGATGGCACTGTTCTCCCCAAGATAGGCTACAGAGTCGGCTGCCGACTTGCTCAGAGAACATAGAAGCACTCAGCCAAGCAAGCACTCCTGTCTATGTCCATCTGTTGGCGGAGATGGCAGTGTGAACGAATGCCCAACTGCCATCCACTGTGTACGGCCACCCTAACATTGAGTAATGGCAAACGTTTGATGAGGGATAGTTATTTTCCGCCGATGTAATCTTTTATACAAGCAGGGTCTCTTGGTGATCCACACATAGGCATCATGCCCCGTACCAGCCTATTGCCCTGCAACTCCACATCACACGGGCTGTAAACATTAGGAATGGAAATTGCTTTCTGTGATTGGTATTCTCACCGTGCAGTGGTGAATGCGGTGGCGGCGGCGGTCAATACCTGACCCCGTTCTATGTCCTTCAGTACAGGCAATTAACCTTTAAAAACAACCGAGAAGTCTGTATTACTATAGGTACGAACAACAAAACACACACCGTAGTAAGCCATTCGTTATTCTAGAAGACGATAACGTGTGTGTGTGTGTGTGTGTGTGTGTAAAATATATATATATATATATATATATATATATATATATATATATATATATATATATATATATATATATATATATATATATATATATATATATATATATATATATATATATATATATATATATATATATATATAATATAATAAATATATATATATATATATATATATATATATATTATATATCTCAGATTAAAATCCATCAGAGCTAAAGATCTAAAACACAAATATGTCACCATCTACACTACGCTCACCTATGCTGCTACTAAAAAGGGGGTCTCCAAGTAAAAAAAAAAAAAAAAAAAAAAAACAGGTGCATGTATTACTCTATTATGCTGCTTTCACACATCCGGTTTTTGCTGTGCGGCACCATACGGCACTTTGCGGGAAAACTGCATCAGTTATTTTTGCCGCCGGGTGCGGTTTTTCCACATAGACTTCGTGCCGGATTGTGCCGCATGGTCTTGCATTGCGTCCGTTTTTTGCCGGATGCGGCATATTTAGCCGATGCGGCGGCCGGATGAAACGTTCAAATGAACGTTTTTGTCTGCGGCGAAAAAAACGCATCGCGATTTACAATGCAAGCCAATGGACGCCGGATGCGTTTTTTTGAACTGCGCATGCTCAGTATTAAGCCACATCCGTCAAAAAACGGATGGGCCGCATGAAAAAACTTATGCAACGGATCTGTTTTTTTCGACGCATCCGTTACATAGGTTTTTGAGCCGGATTGTGCCGCACTGCAAAAACCGGATGTGTGAAAGCAGCCTTAGGAGATGTGAGTGGTCTGCTCTTCAGGATCAAACTCTCTTGACCATTCTATTTACAGAGGTCATTTCCCGCTCTGGAGGAATGGTCCTGTCCTGTATTCAACAGTAACATGAATGTGCGTGCACTGTGTGACGCTCAGTTTCCCCTGTGGTGGCGCTGCAGGGAAATTTAAAATCATATTCTCTACAGATAGCAGCTGATTGCTGGGGGTCACAGTAGGGGACCACACAATGCCAATACTGCTATGATCACCTGACAAGAAGCATGTCTCGGAAGATCGTCAGAAAAGGAACCACTGACATCAATAGACTTTTTATACAACCCAAAAGAGGGGAAAAGGGCATTAAAAAAAAAAAAAAAAAAAAAAAAAAAAAAAAAAAAAGGGGACTATCAGCGGGTTTCTGCAATGCAATCTGAAGACCGCATGCTGGAAGAGTTCAAACAAAATTCAGCAATGCCTCTGCAATTGCAATCTTTTTGTTTACCTGCAATTATAGCTTAAGCCTCTTATCTTTATCATTAGTGGGTCTCAGTGAGTTGCATTCAAACTCCACCCCCTGTGATTAGCAGTTTTGTATATGGAAATGTGCACTGAAAGCCTGGTGTGGGTGGAGGCGGCTCTGCCAGAACTGCTACCTGCAAAATCTCAAATCTTTCACTGTGTCAGAACGGCTGCAGCCACTAATCTAAGTGCTAAATCATTGAACTCAGGCCTCTTTGCCTACATTATGCTGCTCTTAGATGAGGTAGCAAAAACCTGCTAACACAGATTCCCTTAACCCCAAAGAGAGTCATGAACACATCCTCTAAATATACCATAGCCCTCACTAAAGGAAGACTGATATTTTGTTCTGCAAAATTCAATTTGATGTTAAAAATGACTGTCCAAACCAAGCACATGTGCTGGGTACATCACTGGAGTGACTAAACAGTTCAGGGCACCTTCCCACCAATTGTTTACAATTTATCTCAGTCCCTTTTTTCTTAATTGACAACTCTGGTTTAAAAAGGGGTCGGAGAAGGGTAAAGATTGATGGAAAATAAGTGGATTGGGAGGTTCACTGAACTACATGGTCACACCCGGTGTGCTTCCAGTGCCAGTGCTTGGTTTGAACAGCAATTTTGTGCTGACAATCTCTTTAAATTGATATCAGCATTGCTTTTAAAAAAGGGAACATGTCCCTAGGTTTGGGGACAACCATTAGCATGGCGTTTTGCAGACATTTCGGCATTAGGTAAGAAAAATAAAGAAAAATTACTGTATAAACCGTGAAGAGATGAGCATGGTCTTTGGCTTCATTTGTAATATGCATCCTGCTGCTGGACTCCTCTGGTTTTGTCTTGGTAAAATAGGAGTCCAGCCGCCTGCAGGCTGAACAAGTGAAGAAGACATTACACCCTTCATTGACCTTGGCTTAGTCTGTGCATACGCATGTGCATACTGCCCAGGGACGTATTTCCCATATATCTCAGTAATATAAGGATACATGCACATTGGGCAGATAAAGCAATGAATAGTTTGAGCATCTTCTGTGCAAGTGTCTGCTGCCGCTAGACTCCTCTTCTGGACTTTGGCTTGATCTATACAATGTGCCCAATGTCGCTAGACTACTACATAAGCCTAAGTTGACAATCTCATCTATGCCCCCAGCCACTGGACTCCTACAGGTAACGTGCCAAGTCCTTCTACAGTGGAACCTCGCTTAACGAGTAACCCACTTAACGAGAATTTCGCTTAAAAAAGCAAAGCTTTCTGTAAATTTGTAACCCGGTATATGAGAAAGCTTTGCTGTACGAGCAAAAGCCTCACCGCACACACTTTCGGTACCGTACATCCACCGCGCTCTGACCCGCACTTACAGTCTCCACACACACACACACACACACACACACACACACACACACCATTATGCTCACCTCACCTTACCGTCCGTTCCACCGCCGGCCTCATGGTTCTTGTAGTCTGCCGACTCATTGCGACGTCCTCGTGGCGAACTACAAGACCCAGGAGGCCGGCGATGGAAGGTAAGGTGAGCATAATGTGTACCTTCAGTTCCATCGCCGGCCTCCTGGGTCATGTAGTTCGCCGCTCCACTCCAGGCTGTGCATCGGCAACCATAGCAACGCAGCAGGAAGTTCCACTGTCAGATGCTACTCAAAAGGCAGCGCGCTGGCCAGTCCGAGGCAAGCAACTCCTGCCTTTGACGTCAGCGCTCTGGCAGAGGAAGTTCCTCCCTCATTGTTTTGGTAACCCGATACACAGCCCGTACTGGTGAACAGCAAGTCCCAGGAGACCAGCGATGGAACGGAAGGTAAGGTGAGCATAATATGTGCATGTGTGCGAGTGTGTGGAATGGCACAATAGGGGACCTGAATGGGACATTTAACAAGTTGTGGAACGGATTGTTTGCATTGCAATGATTTCCTATGGGAAATCTTGCTTTGCTGAACGAGTAACTTGGTTAACAAGCACATTCCCAGAACGGATTGTACTCGTTAACCAAGGTTCCACTGTACTTCCCAATGCAAAGACGGTTGGGTTTGACATGGACATGTTTGAAACCCTAAACCTTCACTGTGTAAAGCATGCTGTGGACCCAGACCCAGACCAAAGGTTCCCTTCATGAGAACTCACATATTTCCAAAAATATAACCACCAGAAAGCAGCCTCCCGAATATGGATTGTTGAATAACGTGACAAGACGACTGACTAGTTCAGCCTAAATAAATACAATAGCAGCAGTAGTGTGTTTACACAGCGCTGAATACCACGCTGCCTTCACATATAAAATCCTGCACGAGATGTGGAAACTGCAGAGCCTTGGCCTCCCAGACTTCAGATTCAGAAAATCTTGGCTCGCGGAGGCCGCATGATTCACACAAGGGCAGAGCTGTCTGGGCAGAATTTCTTGGTTTGGATAATGACCTCATGAAGCCACATCATCCACAATGTGTCAGACTGATTTGTTCATTCAGAACAAGGCTGATGATTGCTTTGCAGCATGTGGAATATAAAGCTGTAAAAGACCACACTACAAATTCCACCATCCGACAAAAAGAATAGCAAGGAAGGAGAAATATAAAGCGGTGTAACAATCACATACGCAACAAAAGAAAATCCAAGGTCTGTGTAAGACACACAGGAAAAGACGTATGGCAACAACATAAAGGGAGCACACTGTAGGATTCGAGGACATCATACTGCATCGAGTTTACCTTTGTGTACAGTAGATATGCCATAAGGTGCGCCAACTGAGGTCAGGTGCCAAAAAACCACTGCATGCTACGTTATATGCAAATTCTGCATACCGCCCATGACAAAACCCGCAGGGATAACATGTAGGAACTTTGCAAACTTCCCTTCTACGGTGAAGGACTCTACACCCATTTATGATGAAGCCATTCAGCGAGATGCCAGAACAATTAACCCTGCCATTATTAGTTATACCTTCTTTCCTTCACACAAAAAGATCCCTGACACTAATTATAGAACAGATCTACTGCCCAAAATTCCACCCACGAGGACATCAGAGGACAGCGCCCGCACCTATGCTGTATGACGTGGCTACTCCCTGTACTAGAAGACCCGGCCGCCCCATGGATGCCATCTGGGCCGAGTATCTGCCATTCTAGACACATTGATGTAAGTCGTGGTGGCACATAGTAGACCTCAAACATTATATTTCTTGCAAATGCTAATAAGTTCAGGAAAGTATATTAATCCTGATTGTTGCAGGACTAGCCTCGGCAGGTGGGTATATATAGTACACAAATGACAGCCATCTCTGGGTATAAGAATATAGAACTATAGATCATTTAGGTCTACAGAGCAAATGACCCCAAGGAGAATAGCTCCACATTATAACTCCGGGGGACTCAGACCTTGGTCATCAGCTAGGTCAGAAAACAGAATAAATGTACATGTTATGACCCATCTGGTAAGGTTTACTCTACTGTACAGATTGTAGGGGGCCCGATCTGAGCGGGAGTTTAAGCATTGACTGAGGAAACCGACAAATAGGTGCGGTGCCACCGCATGCTCAGGACCGTGGGGGTGCCACAATAATTATCCTGCCATCAATTCACAAATGCTTCCATCATTTTAAACAATCTGATGTCATGTCAACCGGCACAATCGTCCTATCTAATGAGCGGACGTTCAGGCATGTGCTCCAGCAGGGGGTCACACAGAACAGAGCTCAGTTTGTGGCTTGCTGCAAAGTCTCCACCGCTCTGAAGATGCTCCGACTATACAAGCACAAATGCAGATCAGACATTGTCCTCCTGGAGGACAAGAGACTTAATGCAGACATTGAAGCAGCAGTCTGGGCAGGCCATTGCCTGTTCAAGGAGGTTTAAACAACCTCTCCAAAACCTCTTAAACTACTTCAAATTTTCCATGTTCTCACCCTAAGCATTTCAAGTGACCATACGGCTCCTGGCGGCCAGATGCATCTTACTACACCTAACATAATGGGTAAGAAAAATAATACAATTCATAGCGTATAGACACTGAAGAACAGGGACAGGATGAGAATAAACCATCATATTCCCTGGGATTCATTAAATTGGGTAAACCTTCCCATAATTTATTGCTTGATGCCTTGGTTACCGGCCACCTCTGAAGTCTATTATAGGCGGCTGGTCTCCTAGGCGAGCTCTTTGCTTTGGAGCCTTCATGTACGGCCCTGAAGACGGCTGGATCCGGGAAGCTTCGATGCCCCGTGGCTCCTCCAATGCTGCAGAGGCAATGCTCCATCTCAGACAGCTCACACTCTAGGCCAGCAGCGCAACCGAGCCATCGGTCTGAAGGGTCCATCTGCAGGAGCCCACCCTCCTCTGACCCAGCTAGCAAGGACGCAGGGGAGGGGTGCTCTCAAATAACTATTAGACAATTAAGACAACAAAAGCATAGGGACCCCATTGATGATTAAGGGGTCCGTCTGGGTATGGTTGTGCCAGTTTTTAAAATGGAGAAAAAGGAGCCGCACACAAAACGTTCAATTCTAAAAAAAAAAAAAGAGACACCAAATGGAAGCCAGGCAGACCCCATAACGAGAAGAAGTGGCATCAAACGGAAACATTTTGGGACATAAATTTCATGTTTCTAAAACAGAACAGACAGACTGACATGAAGCCATCATCTATCCAGTGAACTGTATATGTGGAAGATCAGCGCGAGTCTGACCACTGGGACCCCATCAGTAGCCAAAACGAAAGCCCCATGTTCTCACCTTTACCCCAGCAATGAAGTACCAGCTACACATACGTGCATCTCTATACAGTCAACACTGCTGATGAAGATCGCTGAATGCAGGTCAGGCCTGGAAGGTCCTATATACATAGACTAAGTCCGCTTACCCTTACCTAGATAGAGCCCCCATTACCACAGTCCAGGCTAGCACGAGGGGGTCCGTCCTGACATTGCGGGTAAATACGGTTGAATCACAAGAGGAGACACAGCACGAACTGGCACCGAGAACTGGCAGAGCAAGTGTGCTAAGAGCAGAGTAGGAAAAAGTGTGCCCTTTAATTATTCACCAAGTGCCTGGAAAAGGAGTGTTGGAGCTCGTACATTATTCATTCCTCCTCACAGGCTGATGCAAACCGATTTGGCACAGAGATCTTCCTGTATCTGACTCAGATCTAAATCTACAATAAGACAACCTGCATATAATGCTGCCACTGAAGAAGAGAAAAACGGCACGTGAAGATAACCGGGGGGTCCGATACAAAACAAGTCCTCCAATAAATCCGTACACATGGCGGAAAGTAGGGAAAAATCCGGGGATGTGCAACAGTTGTAGAATATCTGTCACCTGTGTATACAGGAAAGGAAAAAAAAAAAAAATCATATCATATCGGCCTCTATCCATCTGCTGCACGCGGTGACGACATATTGCCAGCGTTAGCTTTCTGGAAAACATGGATTGTGTTTGCTGGTGGAAGTTTGTTTTTTTCTTTTTTTTCTTTACTGTTGACCTAAATTTCATTTTCACATGAACAGTATCTTTAGATCAATGACCCGACAGCTCTGATCAGAACGGTGTGTGTACAACAGATGGTCCGGTCATTCATTAACCAAGTGGGTAAACTACACCAGGACGCTCATGACAGACGTGCGTCTTTCCGGCACAGTGACCTGATAGAAAGGCTTCTGTACAGGTCATAAAGAATGGAAATATTTATGGGATGGGTTAGAAAGTCATGTCTGATAAGGACCCCAATACTCCCATCAGTACCACCATTGCAGGTCAGCTCTCTGGGGGGAGTAGTGACCTTCACCTCCGCAGAACGTGTCAGATACGCTAGATAAGAGCAAATAACCTCAATTTCCAGGAAAGAAAACACAATCTCTCACAATCCCAGAATAAAAAGACTCCCACAATGCACTGCGGATCGTACCGGTCACATGACCATATTAAATGCCCACTGTCACTTGAGCAAACTAGTTACCAGGTGTTACCTCCAGTCTAAAGCTGGGTTCACACTAAGCGACAGCGACAACGACGTCGCTGTTATGTCACCATTTTCGGTGACGTAACAGCGACCTTGTAAGTCGCTGTTATGATCGCTGCTTAGCTGTCAAACACAGCAGAAGCAGCGATCATAACGTCGCTGTGCTACATGTGCAGAGAGCAGGGAGCCGCGCTTAGCGCTAGCTCCCTGCTCTCCTAGGTACAGTACACATCGGGTTAATTAACCCGATGTGTGCTGCAGCTACATGTCTCAGTGCAGAGAGCAGGGAGCCGCGCGCACTGCTTAGCGCTGGCTCCTTGCTCTCCTTGCTACAGTATACATCGGGTTAATTACCCGATGCGTACTGCAGCCACATGTGCTCAGAGCAGGAGCCGGCACTGGCAGCAAGAGCGGAGGCTGGTAACGAAGGTAAATATCGGGTAACCAGGGAAAGGTCTTCCCTTGGTTACCCGATGTTTACCCTGGTTACAGTTTACCGCAGCTGCCAGTGCCGGCTCCTGCTCCCTGCTCGCTTCATTTCGTCGCTCTCTCGCTGTCACACACAGCGATGTGTGTGTCACAGCGGGAGAGTGACGACCAAAAAATGAAGCTGGACATTCAGCAACGACCGGCGACCTCACAGCAGGGGCCAGCTCGTTGCCGGATGTCACACACAGCGACAGCGACGGGACGTCGCTGCAACGTCACAGAAAATGGTGACGTAGCAGCGACGTCGTTGTCGCTGTGTGTGACACCAGCTTAACTTGTGCGCTGCTGTGAAGTGTAATACCTATCTAGCAGAATAGACCCAGGGACTGGAGGACAGATTGCAGGAGGATCGGGCAGGTCTTCCTCCCCTTATCTTTTGTTCTCTCATCCAGGAATAACAAAGGGGCAGTCAGTTCATGACAGGCCAGCCATTACACAATGGCAGGAACAAATGCATGCTGGGAAGTGAGGGGGGAAGGGAGTTCCAACACATATAGTGCTAACAGAACTACTCACAGGGAAAAGAAAAAGATGGAATTAGGACAGATCCTGATCAAAATTGTGTTTGTGTGGTGCGAGGGATGCCTGATAAAGCGCTTACTCTGGTTGGAGCGAGAACTAAAAACATACATACATAAGTCGGAGTTCTTGCTTGCCAGGGGGCATTTTATTCCTTATGATTGACAGTTCAGGCTGGCGGTATGGCTGCATCATCAGCCTAAATCTGCCGCAAGTAGAGACAGCTCGGCCTTTATAGCATTATTATTATTATTATAGCGCCATTTATTCCATGGCGCTTTACAAGTGAAAGAGTGTATACGTACAATAATCATTAACAGTACAAAACAGACTGGTATAGGAGGAGAGAGGACCCTGCCCGCGAGGGCTCACAGTCTACAGGGAATGGGTGATGGTACAATAGGTGAGGACAGAGCTGGTTGTGCAGTGGTGTACTGGACTGAGGGCTATTGTAGGTTGTAGGCTTGTTGGAAGGGATGGGTCTTGAGGTTCCTCTTGAAGCTTTCCACGGTAGGGGAGAGTCTGATATGCTGAGGTAGAGCGTTCCAGAGTATGGGGGAGGGCACAGGAGAAATCTTGTACACGATTGTGGGAAGAGGAGATAAGAGAGGAGTAGAGAAGATCTTGTGAGGATCTGAGGTTGCGTACAGGTAGGTACCGGGAGACTAGGTCACAGATATAGGGAGGAGACAGGTTGTGGATGGCTTTGTGTGTCATGGTTAAAGGGAACCTGTCAGCAGAAATTTCCCCTAAAACCTCACAGATTCCCCCTCTGCAGCTCCTGGGCTGCATTCTAGAAAGGTCCCTGTTAGTATTGTGCCCCCTTTCTGACCAAAAAAAAGTGTTTATAAAGAGGTACCTTTTTGGCTTCGGATTCTATAAATCTGACACGGGGGCGGGCAGCCTGATGGCCGTTATTCTGCCCCCTGGTCCTGTATGCCGCCCCCATCGCTGCTTTCCATACTTTTGGACGCCGCCCACTGCTCCAGCCATCCCCGCGCATGCCCAGTGCCAGTCTCACGGGACTGAGCACTGTGACTGCTGGTGACGTGTGCGCAGGCAAGTGATTATGGGCGGGACTGTGACTGTTATCAGCAAGTACCCGCCCATAATCTCGTGAGCGCGCAAACCTCTCCAGCGTCACACTGTGCTCAGTGTAGATGCTAGACTGTATGGGCTGCTTTCAGGTATGACATTCCTTTGTCACGTGATAGTATTTTGAACACACCCCTATCACGTGACAAAGGGACGTCATCCCTGGAAGCAGCCCATACAGTCTAGCAGCTACACTGAGCACAGTGTGACGCTGGAGAGGTTTGCGCGCTCACGAGATTATGGGCGGGTACTTGCTGATAACAGTCACAGTCCCGCCCATAATCACTTGCCTGCGCACACGTCACCAGCAGTCACACTGCTCAGTCCCGTGAGACTGGCACTGGGCATGCGCGGGGATGGCTGGAGCAGTGGGCGGCGTCCAAAAGTATGGAAATCAGCGATGGGGGCGGCATACAGGACCAGGGGGCAGAATAACGGCCATCAGGCTGCCCGCCCCCGTGTCAGATTTATAGAATCCGAAGCCAAAAAGGTACCTCTTTATAAACTTTTTTTTGGTCAGAAAGGGGGCACAATACTAACAGGGACCTTTCTAGAATGCAGCCCAGGAGCTGCAGAGGGGGAATCTGTTAGGTTTTAGGGGAAATTTCTGCTGACAGGTTCCCTTTAATGTTTTGAACTGGAGTCGTTGGGCGATGGGAAGCCAGTGAAGGGATTGGCAGAGTGGCGAGGCTGGGGAATAGCGGGGGGAGAGGTGGATTAAGCGAGCTGCAGAGTTTAGGATAGATTGGAGAGGTGCAAGAGTGTTGGAATAGAGACCAGAGAGCAGGAGGTTGCAGTAGTCGAGGCGGGAGATGATGAGGGCATGCACTAATTTTTTTGCAGATTCTTGGTTAAGGAAAGAACGGATCCGGGAGATATTTTTGAGTTATAGTCTGCATGAGGTGAAGAGGGCTTGGATGTGTGGCTTAAGGATAGAGCAGAGTCGAGGGTTACTCCAAGGCAATGAGCTTGTGAGACTGGGGAGAGTGAGCAACCATCAAGTTTGATGGAAAGGCTTGTTGGAGGAGAGGAGTGTGGAGGAGGAAAGACAATGAACTCTGTTTTGTCCATGTGAAGCTTTAGGAATCGCGCAGAGAAGGATGAAATAGCAGAGAGACATTGTGGAATTGTAGCATCGGAACAACGTAGCAGCCCTGAATCTGACTGCATCCAGTGAGGACATGAGCTATAGAAGAGCTTATAAATGCTGCACTCCTTGCCTAAGTGACCGGCCACCGCTGACAGACTGCAGAGGTGGCCAGTGACCCATAGAATTAAAAATCTGTTCATTAGAATGGAGAGGATTCATAACAACAAAGTCCAAGCCACGTTTCCAGCTTTCACAAGCAATTTTCAATTTTATACATTTAGGAGGAGACAATCCCTTTAATTAAAAAGGTCCAAATCCCCATAATACTGGCAGAATGGGAATGATGCGGAAACAATATGATGAGAATTTTAACAAGTTTATACTTTTACTGCATAAAAATCTAAATCTTCCTATGGTCAAGAGCTCACCTTCTCTTTAAAACATCATTAAAAGGGAACCGGTCACCAGTTTTTCGGCCTATAACCTGCGTCCACCACCAGTGAGCTCTCATATACATGTTAGAATGTAACAAACACTTTATAATACTTACCTAAACGGTCGCGCTGCAGTGGATTCTAGTCCGATGGGCAACTCCGTTGTCCGATGCAGACTGGTCGGATGGGCATCTCTGTTCTCCGGTGCCTCTTTTCGGCCATCTTCGTCCTCCTTCTGAAGCCTGTGTGCATGAAGCATCCTACATCATACACACTTGTAGGTCCCGCGCAGGCGCACTACAATACTTTGATCTGCCCTTCTCAGAGCAGATCAAAGTGTGCCTGCGTAGGACCTCAATGCCAATGAGTGTGGATGACGTAGGGCGAGTCATGCACCCCGGCTACAGAAGAAGGAAGACCAAGATGGCCGAAAGAGGCGGCGCCAGCACCAGACAACGGATTTAATATCAGACCAAACTTCTTCCAGACACTTTCCTGGGTGCCCTCCTCCACAGCGGTGAACTCAGGGGTGTTATCACATCAGCACCAAATCAGTGGTGGCAGCACGTGCACACGTCACTGTATTGTAGACCCAGGAACAGACCGGCAGGGGACCAGGGGAGTGCCCCCGCATTATGCCAGCAGGGAATTGCACTACACCAGTTATTTTTGACCTATGTCAGTTATTCAGCTCTATTGTTAACATGTTTTTAGGGGTTTTTTTTGGAGGTGCTGGGCAGTGTGGTTCTCCAGGTAGTGGTCTCTAATATGGTCAAACTGCCTCCGGTAGCTGTATGCCCCTGGTCTTTGTTCCCCCTCCTTCTCCCTGCTTGGCAGGACTGCATGATAGATAATGGGGTTATACTGATCTGAATGCGGGCATTTTACGTATGGCGAATCCTATTCTAAATATTGTGTCACATAACCTTGTGTCTATAAATGCGAGATTTGTAGTGTTACCTCTGTGTATTATGTATTTTATGGCACGGTCACTTTAAAATTGGACCTTACAGTTTGCCTTATTATTGCCGGATTGTCAGTTTGCAATATTATATTCGGGATATCCAATTGATTATATTATCTTTTTTCTGACCACTTTTTTGCACTAGCTTATTTACCACACTGCTCCAGGATTTTTTCTGTGTTTTTAAGGGGTTAACAATTTTTAACTGTGTCTTTTGATACCCATCTCTTATGTGATGAATTTATGATGTTTGTTAGTATTATGTTAATAAACTTATAACTTTTTGGATTTATGTGTCTCTATTTGTATCACAATGCAGGTCTAATGTAGGTTTAATATATTTAGTTTGCTAGATATGCATATATAGGATATGGACCTCCATTTCCGGTTTTGGATTTATCTATTGTTAACAGGTTTGGGTTTTTTCACAAAAAAAAAAAAAATAAATTAAAAATTGCAACTACTGCATTTCTATATTAATTCTCATTTTATATACAATTGAAAATCATCATAGATATCTTTCCATGGTACATGTAATGTTTAGCAGAGATCCCATGATAAGAGACTTTAGAAGCGGACAAAAGAATTGCAGGGACCTTACAGGAATAGTTTTATACAAACATTAGTTAATTTAAGAAAAAAAAAACCTCCAAACATTTAATCGCAATAATTTATCCTATGGTGGGATCAGAGACCCTTGAGTAAGCCATATACCCCACAGATCCCACTATTTGTGGCTCACACCGCTCCAGACTCCTGCTCAGCTCCTCGCTTTCCATGATTTCGTCCTGCTGTGTTTTACATTTGTGGATAAAGCCGGAATATGCAATATCTGTTTCCAAAGCAACTAAATCCATAGAAAGCCCACTTCTCTGCAGACGCATAATACAAGCCAAGGTCCTTCTGGTGTGGTATCATGGAGAACACATACGCTATTATAATACCACTTCCCACTATACTGCAGGGCCTTTATATTCACAACACAAGAGATACTTTACAACACGACTTCCTTCCCACATCTGCACTATTGTATCTTAGGAAGTCTCATTGCCTTTGACATAAATCATCACTGAGGATCGGATGATAAAAGAAACAGAAAAAAATACACCACAATGGAAAGATACTACAGCGCTGATCACATCTCAGTGATGGGCCAGGAGCATTCCCCAACATAGACCTCCAAGGTTAGCCACGGCCGAGCTGTCTATTACCAAACCGTCCACTGGCCAGAATGCAAGAATACATATCAGATGGAATCTATTTTGCAGAAATCCACTGTAGGAAAGTCCAATTACTGCTCTTTGCTTCCATTGGGTGAATCCAAGGCATCTGCTCAGCGAGCTCTTATGTTCTTATGTTAACCCCATATCTATTGTAGTGGACACAAATGACCGGCCGGAGCCTCACTGACAAAAAACAGCTGATCGTGGATTTCTAAAGCAGGACAGCAGCGAGCGGCTGATCATCCGGCAGGGTTAAGTATACAATGGTATAAATGTGAGAACAAAGGATCAGGCATATTGAAACCCAACAGCTTGATCGATTTTTTTTTTTTTCCTCCAACATATTTAATGCCAGTTTTATTCTAGCAGATATAGAAGATTTTTATTAGATCAACCCCCATTTACTACAGGCACTTTCTGCACAGCCATCCTGCAGACATGCCATTAATGCATTGGATGGGAGTAACTTCGGCAGTGGCCGCTAATACAACCTTCCCTATTAAAAATAAAAAAATCCATGCTTGGCTGATCTGGTCGTGGGGAGTCCGTGCGATACTGCTGACGGATGTATGTACAGACACTTGAGGCGGGTAGTCGTTTTTTGAGTAATAAAGGCAACCGGTCTCTGTCCAGACCCTCAAAAGCATCAGGAATATCGGCATGCCCGTTGGGAAAAAAGCAGATTGCAAAGAGTCTCTCCTAGGCCCCTTGAAAGCACGAGCTCCCAGGTAATGGCCTCACATCAGATTGTTGCTTGACAAATGGGCATTACAAATGGAGAATGAAGACAAAGAAGGCGGAGACCTGATCGACACCCGGGTAATGCTAATGACAACAGCTCATATAGGCAATTACCCATATATCCTGGAATGAGGTCTATAGAGCTGAAGCCAGAGACGCAGCAATAGCCCCTGTTAAAGATTAACAGACTGGGGTCCTGAACAGAAAGTATTCATCAATTGTGACACCCTGAACTAGAAATCAGCTGCTGCCTCGTCCATCATTGGGACAACACGCAGCCCTCCCTCTATATGTGCGATGTGAAGAATCGACGGATCTGGGGGTCCGGAGATGGGCTGAGGACCACCATAGAGTGCAAGGAATCCCCTGGGCATTATACCCATCTTCCTCACAGTGCGATTCTGATCATTTGTCTTGATGTCTTTCATGCAAATCTGTCTGAAGAAGGTCTAACGGTTTGATTGAAAGGTAATTTTGATGACAGATTGCAATTCCACTAAAATCATGTCTGCCACATAAGGTGTGCAAGATGACTTTATATATCTTGGATGATTTCCCCCAATCCTTTTCTACCCTGAAAACATCTGTGAATATAGATAGTCAGGTATTTTTTAAAGTAGACAGGTTCGGACAACTTTCATCCAATAAGTATGGGGTCATTTAGAAAATTTACCTTGGTAAAAACACCCCTGCAATGTATGGAGGCACTTATGGATGCTACCAGTTTTGGGACACTGCCACTGGATTTTTCACAATTTTTCTGCCTGCAGTAAAATAATCACATAAATCTAAGCACGATACAACAATTAATTCATAAACCACTAAAAACAGATCCATTTCCAGGAACACGTGTCTGATAGCGGTAGATCAGAATCTCACATGCGGTATATTCACCAGTGTCCACCACAAGATTCAAGTCTTCTACAATGTACTAAAAGCCGAATGTAAGAATAGGTACCTAATGAACAAACTCCCGGGGGCAGTCAGAAAACACCCTGCTGATCAATCTGAGCAAAAGGGAAAAAAGCCACAAAGACTGTCTGTTCGAGCCCCACACCTGCTGTGTCTAGCACCGCAAACAGCTCCCCATGATCCAACTACTGGAGCTCTGCAAATGAGCCGCCACCCGGCAGCCTCCTAATGAACACACGAACCACCGGGCTCAATGAGAACACGGCAATTAGTATTTTGTCCTTGCTGCTCATTTCCATTCCATCTATG
>NC_134357.1:84751872-84856872 GCF_048569485.1 Anomaloglossus baeobatrachus | reverse complement strand
GCTGACGGGTGTGTAGGAGCCGCGAGTTAGGAAATATGCTATTTTCTATGTAGACTATCAGCAGTCATATTGTCTCATCTGTGTCCAATTCATGAACCGAGGAACATCCAAGAAGTCTCCAAACCATTCAAGACATACGGTAGATAACGCAATCAAACCCCATCCGACCAATAATGATGCGACTGACAGCCATCTGTACGGATTCCTCCATAGATAGGGGTGTGTGGCTGGGCCAAGCCCACCCACCTTCTCTATGAGGATTATATGGCAGCGGCGTATCTTCTTGCCAGGATGGGGGTGATTGAATTTCTTCTGCCTGATCCATGTCCCTCTGCAACCTGTAGTGAACGGTCAGGAGGCCCATATGCACTGAAAGCTGCAGGCTCAGCAGACTTCTCTAATGTGTATGGGGCCTTAAGATTAACAGACCCCATAACTAGACGTTCGATGCGGTTCTTACGGGTTACGAGATTTGCAGTCAGACTGGGCATAGTAGAGGCAAACAAATATGGTCACAATATAGTTGTGTGAATTTTCCCTAAGGGTATGTGCCCACGATCAGGACTCGATGTGTCCTGGATGCGGTGGGTCCTGACCTGCGGGGCCACGAGTCTCCTGCGCAGGAGACCGCGGCTGCTCATACCCAAGATCAGGGTTCAGTGCGCTGCAGTCTCTCTACGGAGGACGCATGCGATTCCGCAAAGAATTGACATGCTGCGGTCTGGAAAGACGCACCGGAGGTCAATGTTTGCTGCAGAAAAAACAAGCACATTAGGCACGGGATTTCTAGACTGTTTGTACTGTACAATGCAGCGTTTTGTACACAGCTGAAGCATGCTGCGTCCAAAACGCTGCAAACACCCGATCATGGGCACGCAACCTAATAGTAAATGCCTAAATGTGGCCAGACACCTGTTGGTCTCTTATTGTAACCAATCTTTTCATACATGCTCAGTTTAGCTGGGCGTGCCTGTGCTCGCCATAAGGATCGGGAAATCTAGCTTGGGACAAAGGATGGGGCATATTGAAATACAATGGTCAGATCATTTTTATCCCCAAACATCAATCAGTCCAGTGTAAATGGCCTTAAGAGCGGACCACATCCTTGTTATGAGCTAGCGATGATGCGCTCATTATGCGTGCAATGCAGATGAGGCGCTCGCTCTGTGTATACAGAAAACTCGCTTGTTAAAGCTGTAAATAGAAGGGAGCAAGGGACAAACTCTGCCTCCTAGATGGAACCTTAGGCCTTCAGACAAGGAAGGTGTTTGAAGGGGGCGTCCATCTGACCCGAGCTGCACCCAGTGCCCATGGTAATCAGTCACCGTAAACATCCAGGGCGGAAAGAGACATTTGTCCTCCTGTCCAGTGTGAAGAAATGTGGAGAGAACAGAGCGGAGCCGTCCTCCTCCCCCACTGTCCCTGGTATGTTCTGTGGGGGAGCGGAGAATGCATTCCCCTGACAATCACCTGTCACTGTCAGCTGGAATGACCTCAATTCTACCCACATGGCGAAAACACAAACAATGTGCCTCTCATGCAATGTGGGAACCAAACCTGACCCGTGTGTACTGCGAGTTCATCTACCCAATAACATAGGCTTTCCTCAGATTTATTTATTTGCGTCCTCTTATGGAAAGACTGCACAACAAGTCTGGTCTACAGCGGCACATCAGACCCACTCATGGGTCAAAAAGTCCATAAGAGTTTGGTGGCATTATTATAGCGCCATTTATTCCAAGGCGCTTTACAAGAGAAAGAGGGTATACGTACAACAATCATTAACAGTACATAACAGACTGGTATAGGGGGAGAGAGGACCCTGCCCGCGAGGGCTCACAGTCTACAGGAGGAGAGAGGACCCTGCCCGCGAGGGCTCACAGTCTACAGGAGGAGAGAGGACCCTGCCCGCGAGGGCTCACAGTCTACAGGAGGAGAGAGGACCCTGCCCGCGAGGGCTCACAGTCTACAGGAGGAGAGAGGACCCTGCCCGCGAGGGCTCACAGTCTACAGGGAATGGGTGATGGTACAATAGGTGAGGAGAGAGCTGGTTGGGCAGTGGTCTACTGGACTGAGGGCTATTGTAGGTTGTAGGCTTGTTGGAAGAGGTGGGTCTTCAGGTTCCTCTTGAAGCTTCCACGGTAGGGGAGAGTCTGATATGCTGAGGTAGAGCATTCCAGAGTATGGGGGAGGCAGGGGAGATAGCAAAGTTGTGTCCTCTACCCCTACCCCCATCATACACTGTCTTGAGGGCTTCCTTTTGAGCTGGATGTCCGGAAGGAGACCCATGACCACCACGGGTGGCAGCATAGACAGACATCTCACCCAGTTTACCAGCACGCTGCTCTGTAAAACCAAGATGGTCATTGTCTAACAAGGTGGTGACCAATAGGTCGCACTAGAGAGTTCTCTTCTTCTGGAGAAAAAGCTAGTTAGCATTCTTCTACCAGTGCATGGCCTGTAGGACTCCCAGTACTAACTGGTTCTCCACTGGGGGAAGCAGCACTCTCGAGCTTAGGGAGGATTTAAAAGGGGGTATGTAAACACCAAAAGCTGTCTCAGAGGATCTGGCACAGGGGAGTCTATATTGTGTGCATACTCGCTTGTTTCATGTTCTTATAATGGTGCTTGAAGCATTGTTTGAGGGACCATGCAATCCGGAGTACTCCACCTATTTTAGCTGGCGTCCCACCACCCACTGCATTTGTATTTTTTTTACAGCACTAATCTAACCGGCAAAAATGTGGGTGGAGAGGGTGGTCTGGATCCCCCCAAAAACCCTCTGCCCTTGCACCTTATCTGCATAGGAACATGAAGATCACATCCAAAAGTATACAGTGAATTGTCAACTAAATCTTCCCAGCACCAGACCCCCATGGCACTTTGGTGTGAATTATGGCAGATCCCTAAATACGTTTTCTATTTCACTAATTCGCACCAAAATGTTGCCTGGACATATTCAATTGTTCTATTTAATAGGAAAAAGGCTGTACTGAATATTCTTGTATTTATATATCACAAGCCACATAATGGAGCCAGCATAAAGCCCTATCTAAAAGGCACGAGACTGGGCTATATAAGCTCCGGACACTTCTGGGTAAGAAGGTCTTCACCTTCCACATGAAAGAAATTCTTCTTTAATGCGTGTCTAAGTTTAGCCCCATCTGCCAGTGTGTCAGCGAACACGACGCCTGCCGCCGAAGATACGGCCACATCTTTTATTTCGGATGAGACATTTGCACAAGACACTTGGCCTGATGATAGGAGCCTAAATATAACTAACGGGAACACAAGCGAGAGATCTAGACTAATGGGGGCAGCGCTACATCACGCTCCGTGTGCTGTAATACCCCAAGGTCAAGAGCACAACACTTGGAAACTTTCTTTATTTGCCCTTCACTTCTTAGATTTCAGTCTGCAAAAATATTCACTGGCGAACCTTTTTTCCCTCTTGCATTGTGAATCCTGGGGAGCAAACAATGTTCCACAGATGTACCGTATCATAGCACATGGACAATCCCTTAAAAGTGTATTCTGCAGTGTACACTAAAGGCCCCGTCACACTAAGCAACATCGCTAGCAACATCGCTGCTGATGGACAACTTTTGTGACGTAGCAGCGATGTTGCTAGTGATGTCGCTGTGTGTGACATCCAGCAACAACCTGGCCCCTGCTGTGAGGTCGTTGGTTGTTGCTGAATGTCCTGGGCCATTTTTTAGTTGTTGCTGTCCTGCTGTGAAGCACAGATCGCTGTGTGTGACAGCGAGACAGCAACAACTAAATGTGCAGGCAGCAGGAGCCGGCTTCTGCGGACACTGGTAACCACGGTAAACATCGGGTAACCAAGAAGCCCTGTCCTTGGTTACCCGATATTTACCTTCGTTACCAGCCTCCGCCGCTCTCACTGTCAGTGCCGGCTCCTGCTCCTTGCAGTGTAGCAGAGTACATGTCGGGTAATTAACCCGATGTGTGCTGTAGATAGGAGAGCAGGGAGCCAGCGCTAAATGGTGTGCGCTGCTCCCTGCTCTCTGCACGTGTGGCTGCGTGCGCTGGTAACCAAGGTAAATATCGGGTTGGATACCCGATATTTACCTTAGTTGCCAAGCGCAGCATCGCTTCAGTGCGTCGCTGCTGGCTGGGGGCTGGTCACTGGTTTCTGGTGACAGCTCACCAGCAACCCGTGTAGCGATGCTCCAGCGATCCCTGCCAGGTCAGGTTGCTGGTGGGATCGCTGGAGCGTCTGACTGTGTGACCTCTCACCAGCGACCTCCTAGCAACTTACCAGCGATCCCTATCAGGTTGTATCGTTGTTGGGATCGCTGGTAAGTTGTTTAGTGTGACGGTACCTTTAGGCCAAGTTCACATTTCCGTTGTTTTGCATCAGTCAGGCTACTTTCACACTTGCGTTGGACGGCTTCCGTTGCTATCCGCAGCCTTGAGGAATTACGGTAACCGTTGCAGGAAACAGTTATATTCCTCAGACTTCTATTAGCTACGGATAGCAACGGATGGTCTTGCATTGCATCCGCCCCGCGGCGCATCAGTTTTGACGCTGACAGTCAGTGACCGTCGGGCGGATGGAACACTGCATGTAGCGTTTTTCTGCACTTGGCGGAGTGTCAAAAAAACGCAACCTGCAGGATTCCGTCGGCGTCCGTTGTTTTTATAATGGACGCCTATGGTGGCAGATTCCGTTAGAATCCGTCATTTTGACGGATTCAGTTAACGCATCCGTCTTTACACAACTGCGCATGCTCAGATGTGTAAAGTCAAGGAAAAAAAAAAAACCTATAACGGATTGCGTTATTTTGTACGATCAGTAGCATCCGTTGTGCCACTATATGCAACGCATCCGTTGCATCCGTCACACAACGCAATGCTACGGATCCCGTCCAACGCAAGTGTGAAACTAGCCTCACATGCGTTGCTTGACGCATCTCACTGATGCGTTGTACAACGGAAGACAAAAAGAATTTCATTGTCGGACTCCGTTGTGTGTGGGGGGCGGAGTCCGGGGGCGGAGTTCGGAGGGCGGAATTCGGAGGGCGGAGCTGAGGAAGTCAGTGCCGCGGTCTGCATGGCTGGGGACAGGTGAGAGAGAGAGTGAGAGCATGAGAGAGTGTGTGTATGCATGTGTACATGCGGAGTGCTGGAGGGGGCGGAGCCGTGGAGCTGAGGACTTAAGTGCGGCGGGGACTGCAGGGCTGGGGACAAGTGTATGTATATATATATATATATATATATATATATATATATATATATATATATATATGTATATATATTATATATATACATATATACATATATACATATATACATATATACACACATACACACATACATATATATACACATATACACATATATACACATATATACACATATATATATATATATATATATATATATATATACACACACATATATATATATATATATATATATATATATATATATATATATATATATATATATATATATATATGTATATATATATATATATATATATATATATATATATATATATATATATATATGTATATATATATATATATATATATATATATATATATATATATATATATATATATATATGTATATGTATATATATATATATATATATATATATATATATATATATATATATATATATATATATATATATATATATATATATATATATATATATATATATATATATATATATATATATATATATATATATATATATATATATATATATATATATATATATATATATACATATATACACACATATACATACACATACATACATATACATACACATACATATACATACATATACATACACATACATACACACACGTGGAGTGCGGGAGGGGGCGGAGCCGAGTGGTGAAGTGTCAGCCTCCTTGCACACTGTATCCAGGGTAAATATCGGGTATAAGCAAAGCACTTTTTGCTTGGTTACCCGATATTTATCTTGGATACCAGCTTAGCACTGGCTCCCTGCACCCGTAACCACTGTAAATATCGGGTAACTAACCAAAGCGCATTGCTTGGTTACCCAATGTTTATCCTGGTTAAGGGGGCAGGGAGCCAGAGAGGACATGCGCAGCAAAATCCTACGGATCGCGCTGCTCAAAAAAACGTTGCAGGCTGCGTTGCTCCCGCCCGGCGGTCAGTTAAAAAACGACTGACCGCGACGCAGCGGATGCAACACAGCATCATCAGTCGCAATCCGTCACTAATAGAAGTCTATGGGGAAAAACAGGATTCCTGCAAAATATTTTGCAGGAATCCCGTTTTTCCCCATAGACTTCTATTAGTGACGGATTGCAGGATACCGTAATTCCTCTAGGCGACGGATTGTGACTGATACAAAACAACGGAAGTGTGAACCTAGCCTTTGGGGATAATGAAACAAAAAAAAAAAAAAAAAAAACAACTAAATCTTCCAGGAGATCTCGTTAACGATGGCTGCAGCCGATCAGAGGCTGCCGATGGGCGGCTGAACACATGACCGCCTTCAGATTATCGGTATGGAGCTCGGGGGTGGAGGAGCAGTGCTGGGAGGAAAAACAGACAAAGGTGCAAATGCAAAAATGGCTTGATCCCCAAGTTTTCCCTGTTTCCATTTGTGCCTCATCAGTCTTAACTTGCACCCACAGTATATTTGGTCACCTGATGTTTAAGTTCGCCATTGTGGGCAGGGTTTGGGGGTTTCTGATGTTTTCGGCTGATTAATCAAGCTGTGACTTTAAAATTAGAATCAAACTTTTGGAGGAACTGTAACTCAGCCGAAAAACTGGAGCAAGAAGGCGACTGCCAGGATCATCCCTGACCGGCTTTTCAGATTGTTTTACTCTGGAACGCACTGATGTTTCTGAGAAATCGTGCAGGTGGGGGGAGGGAGACCACTAAGGGGTCTTCAGGGTCACAGACGGATTCCAAATCGATCTGAGCAGATATATGTATGAGGAAAATTAACCACACAGAGACGTGTCTCTCTCCGGGAGAAGCTCAATGGTCTTCTGACACGTATATTATAAAATACACACAGTTATTCAGTTTAACATTGTCCTTGATTGGTCAGAGATAAAATCGACAAAAAGTCTATATAGTAAGTCATCAGCCTGCTACTGGCTTTCTAATACCACTTTGAACCAGCTACTGAATATTACTCGGTTAACACATTCCTGAGTGCACATCTTAAAATCATATGGCGTCTATGCGATTGCCATACAGACAATTATGCAACGACATCTATGCTTTAATTATATACACACACAGATTATCTTATTATATCTGGACAAACGGCCTACAGCCCAGGCCTTACCCTCACAGTACCAGGCAGCCATTGCAGTCAGGCTCCTTTTCATGTGACCTGTGGTTCCGGCCACAGGACTAATGACAGGTTCCCTTTAACAAACAGGACTGTTTCTTGATGTCAGATTGAGCAATAACAATCTCTACCACAAAGAAAACATGATGCTCTGCAATCTTTGCTCGCATATTTTTAGCAAAGCCCTTCCCATTTCTGACACCAACAGGTTTGTGGATAATTAATGAATTTCCAGCCAGTGAGGGTGATCAAAGGTGAAACGGGATGTGGCTTTCTTCTTGCGACGGCTCAGTGAGCGAGGAGCCGGAGCTACCAGTCTTGTACATAATAAGAATGAATATTGGATGAAAGGTCCGGATACTGCAGCTGCAACACAAAGTCGGAACAGCCATGACGGCTCAGATGCTTGGAACATTCTCCACCGCAGCGCACTGAGGGGTGGGGGATGGCGGCATTAATCGGCTGTCAGGGAATGGTTCTGATAAAGTCAGACCCTACAAAAGCAGTAAAGAGCGCCATGTATTTCTGTACCAGATCCCACACCAACAAATATCTCAAGACTTGTCCTGCATACAGCAAGAGCGATCCTTGAAGAGTGTATAATAGAGAAACGTAGACCACAATCCCTCCATATAGAGTGCGCACCCCACACTGCATTGTATGTGAACATTTGTGAACCAGACCTCCAAAACTGTCCAGAGGCATCTGTCCCCGACATATCTGGAGTAGCATAGATTGGAAAATAAAGTGGCCACTGTGCGTAGAACTCAAACTGAAGGGTACTAACTAATATACAGTGTGTCCACCGCAATTAACTTGAGAACGGCGGGAGCTATAGGCATAGAAGTGGTGTCTAGGTATAGTAAAGTAGCCATGCGCTACACAATGAAACCACCTATAGCGCCACCTGGTGGAAAACAACGGAGTTAGCATTTTTATTTCGAAAACGGAACGAGAGAGAGAAAAAAAAAAGTGAATTACAATCTTGTTCAGTTTTCAAAATAAAAATGCTAACTCCATTGTTTTCCACCAGGTGGCGCTATAGGTGGTTTCATGGCGTAGCGCATGGCTACTTTACTATACCTAGACACCACTTCTATGCCTATAGCTGCCGCTGTTCTCAAGTTAATGACGTGGACAGGATATGGGTGGACACCATGTATAGTTATGATAAATGGAGGACAACCGTGATACGAGAGGCTAGCCTTCTTATTTAGTGCAGAGGTTTTGCCTCGTCTGCACGATGGCTCCAGATTTCCAGAACGGCGGCATCTAGACACCACTATTTTACGCTTAGTCACCCTTCTTGCAAGATATTGTTAATTTTCAGCCTATAAAATGGCAACTGATAGGGGCCACTGTCTAAAGATAACCCATGTTCTTCACTAAACCAGTCAGTGGTTTTAATATCCTGTCTGTTCTGAAGACGAGCACTAGCACAAATCCTTAAAATTAGTAAGGCCAAGTTCACACAAATGCAGAATTTGTGGATGCAATTGGCCCCATGTGGAAGAGCTGCCTGGTATTTACATGCACTGGTGTGTAAATCGGACCAGACTAAGCACCCATGAGTTAAAGGGAACCTGTCACCAGATTTGGTGACTATAAGCTGCAGCCACCACCACTGGGCTCTTTTATACAGTATTCTAACATGCTGTATATAAGAACCCAGGCCGCTGTGTAGAACGTAAAAATCACTTCATAATACTAAACGGAGGGTCGGTGCAGTGCAGACTGGTTGGATGGATGGATGGCTACGTTCTCCGGTATCGGCGCCTCCTCTTTCGGCCATCTTTGTCCTCCTCCTGAAGCCTCTGTGCATAACGTGTCCTACGTCATCCACACAAGCAGACAATGGGGTCCTGTGCAGGTGCACTTTCATCTGCTCTGAGAAGGGCAGATGAAAGTATTGTACTGCGTGGGACCTCAATGCCGGCTCGCGTGCATGACGTCGGACGCATCATGTACCCAGGTTTCAGAAGGAGGACAAAGATGGCCGAAAGAGGAGGCGCCAGTACCGGAGAACAGAGACACCCATCCAACCAGTCTGCACCGGACCGCCCCTCAGTGGAATATTATAATCTGATTTTTATGTTCTACACAGCGGCCTGGGCTCTTATATACAGTATTCTGGAATGCTGTATATAAAAGGCCACTGGTGGTGGCCGCAGCTTATAGTCGACAAATCTGGTGACAGGTTCCCTTTAAGGGGGCCCATTTGTACCTCTGCAATCTGTGACAGAAGTTTTTAGGGGCCCTCTTCTGTGTCCATTCTTACAGTAAAATTCAATCAGCCTCTGAAATCTTTACCCTTGCTGTACACTCTTCCATTAGTCATCCCATCATCTCCATATAATCGGCTCAGGCGCAAAAGAGAAAAGAAATCAAATAAACTGCTGACACCGGCGAAGCCTCCACAAACCCCACAGTAACACCGAGGTTTATTAGTTTAGCTCTCTCGTTTCTTTTTTGTAAAAAAAAAGTACATGGGCCAGCACAACTGCATTGCAGTAATGAAAGGTCGCAGCATTGCCAACCTGACCACGGGGGACTGACCGACACTCAGCATTATGGAGGGGGAGCAGATCCGGGAGAACTCAATGACTGCAACCCTGATAGACACATCCACATATTCTATCCATCACCTGTCCCCATCACAACACTGACCAAAAATACATTGCGAGACTTCATATGGGGGCGGACGGAAGGACACAAGTCACTATTAGGAAATGCAGCTCTCTGCTGGGGCTGATGGGGTGGGCTTATAAAGATTAGTGTGAGATATAAACAGACTAGAATAGAATTTATGTCCTCTAGGCTGCAAACTCCACCTAGAAACAAAGAATAGAACCAGTCAGCAAGCCTGGAGCCCCGGACGAACGCCATCAACACAAGAGCTAGAGGATTCCGGCAGAAGTGTAAGATCACGAGGCACGACCCCAGTTCCAAATATTTTTCCCCTTCACTGTGACAAGCAGTCCAGGACACCATTCCTACAGCAAAGGTAGTTGGAGGAAGAAGAGTAAGGAAACCATGAGTGCCAACACCATGACTCACAAATGGACAACCAGTTACCTCCAATCATGAAGATTAACATGTATTTTACGCATTTGCATAGCGCCATTATTTACACAGCACTTCACAGACACCATCAGTGCTGTCCCCATTGGGGCTCACAATCTAAATTCCCCATCAGTAGGTCTTTGGAGTGTGTGAGGAAACTGGAAAACGCGGAGGAAACCCACATAAGCCCTGAGCCACCACGCTACCCATAAACATGCATTTGTGCATACCGTAATACAAAGTATAAAATACATCTACAGACCCCGAGAGAAGACCAGACCAACTACTTCATATTGTGAAGGTCCCTCTCGTGCTTTCAAGACAGCTCTGACCTACTGAGGCTCGGACTTGCCAAGATCTCTGTAGGGGTCTCTGCACTCTGGCACCAAGACGTAGGGGGCAGAACTATAAGTTGTGAGGTGAAGTCTCCAAGGAATACAGACACCCGATCAGACAGATCTAGGGAATTTGGAGGCTAATGCCCCCGTCACATTTAACGACTTACCAGCGATCCCAAAAACGATGTGACGTGATAAGGATCACTGGTAAGTCGCTGGGAGGTCGCTGGTGAGATGTCACACAGATCTTACCAACGACGCAGTAACGATCAACGACCTGTATAACGATCTCGTTGGGACTGTGTTAGGAGGTCGCTGATAGGTGTCAAACACAGCGATGTGTCCAGCCCAGCAGGACATCGCCTTTGATGAAAATGGTCCCAACCATTCAGAAACGACTAGAGATCTCACAGCAGGGGCCTGATCGCTGGTGTCACATAACGAGATCACTGCTGCGTCACAGAAACGGTGACTTAGCAACGATCTCGTTAGCGATCTCGTGTGTGACGGGGCCTTAAGTCATGATTTTGAGGAACAAAGATCAAAGCAAATTCTTGAACAGTATTTGGATTTTTTTCAGGGCCATTATCCAGTTGTAAATGCTATAAACTACCATTGCTATGAATGGTGTATGAGTAAGGCCCAGTGTCCACATTGTGTAGTTTTGACGTGTATTTTCAGAAATCTGCAGCAAAATCTGCATGTCCACTGTGAAGCCAGCAAAGTCTATGAGAATTCAGAAGTGCTTTGCCCACATTGCTTATTTTTCCCTTGCTTATTTGGTGCAGATTTGGTGCAGGTAAAAAAAAAAAAAAAAAAAAAAAAAAAAGAAATCTGCACCAAATATGCAAAGGAAACATACTCAACGTGGGCACAGCACTTTTGAATTTGTTGGCTTCACGATGGACATGCAGATTTTGCTGCAGATTTCTGAAAATCTGCATCAAAATCCGCGTTAAAATACACAGCGTGGGTACAGGGCCTTAAAGTAACATTTACATAAACGCCAAGATTTCCCAGCAGGACAATGCCCAAAGTAGCACAATGCCATCACCAAATGGTCTTCCTGGATGGATTTTTGATACAATCTTTAATGAGTACCCATCACCAATCAGGGGTTGTGCTTTTTACTTTACTATAACCAATAGGTAGACCCAAATTGGTGAGTTTTCTGACATTCAGTTACCAAACTTTTCAGAAAGGTCCCCAATGTCCTCTAAAAAGGACCAGACTTTGTAGCAAAGTTGGGTCTGAACTTTTAGAGAGTGTGTGATTTGGGCATTAAGAGAAGGGATCCCACCACCCTCCACGGCCGTCCTCGCTGTGAAATAGTGAGGTCTCACTATACTTAGAACTATATACTCCAACACCATGTGAACAGGGGTGCAGTCCTAACATGGGTGACATACATATGTACGAGTTCCCAAAACATACCTTTGAGGCAAGGCTGGAACAGACCCTCTATAAAAGATATTAACGAGCCCATACTTATTAATGAGCAGTTGCTCGGATGACCTTTTGGTTGCCAGCTATCTTCCCAGACTCCACACCACACACTCCGCTTGGCCAAGCACTTCTGTGTTTTTCCTGTGAGTCGCTGTCAGACTCTTCTTGAAGCCACTAATTTCCAAAAGAACAAAAAGGATCTGTTCTTTTAAGACCAACTGGCCGGATCATGACCTCCGCCACCAGACCTCGTCTGGGGAGAGTCTGAGACCCCCATACACAATACGGTTTGCCGATTTTAGTGGATTTGCTCGACCTTTGTCAATTGTGTATTGGGGGCTTAAATAAGAATTGCTACAGGCAATTTTGATAGAATGTAACAGAAATTTATTGCACTGTCAGACAGTATTTCTGGATATGATATCCTAGAAAGTTACTACAGTCCATAACATGAAGACTATATCTACTTTCCATTTCTGAAAGTCCTAGAAGAACTTTGCTGTTTTTCAGCATATTAGTCAGCAGTGTCACATGTCTGCCTGGCAACGCGCAGACACAGAGCCGGGTATGAGAATAACTGTGCCACATCAGCCCGCTTGCTCTGAGGTTGCTAGGCAACTGGGAACAGAATTGCTGCAGTAGTATTAAAAACGGCACAGCGGGGAGAGCGGATTAACTGTGTTACAAACACTGTCTTACATATAACAAAGAACAATAAAACAAATACCACCATGCCTATTTTCTGCAGATTATAAAAAAAAAAAAAAAAAAAAAAAAATAGTAAAAAGGAAAAAAATAAAATGATAGGAAATCTAGGCTCACCTGATAGTAAGACCTCAGACACACTGCACCAAAGACCCTCCTTCACATGTTCTAGGAGGAAACCCCAGCACAGATCATAGGGGATCAGATCACATTTGGATCAATATGCTGTCCTATTTAACCAGGTGTCAAATCACATCAGTATGGCCGGGGGATGGGGGGGGGGGGGTTACAGTTGTCAGATGATGTGTGCTTTATCCGCAGCACTGTACTCACATTGTCATCGCTCACATCAGTCCCGTTACCTAATGAGGCTCAAAATCTAAATTCAACATTAAACATCTCAAGAGTGGGAGGAAACCAGAGAACTCGGGAGCAGCCCACGCAAACTTGGGGAGAAGGTACAGACTCCTGCCGATGATGCCTTTGTCACTATACATTTTACGTTAAGTCCCTTTACCATGCAACTGGTTGTTAAAGGGAATCTGTCACCAGGTTTTGGCTAACCCAAGTGAGAGTAGAAAAAATGTAGGGGCAGAGACCCTGATTCCAGCAATGTGTCACTGACTGCTTAGTGTAGATTTAATAAAAATCCCTGTATTTTCTGCCGCAGATCTAGCAGTACTCTCAATGTGGAGCTCTGTCTAACCCCAGCCACACCACTCATTGGCTGCTTTCTGCCTATGCAGAGTGAATACAGAAAGCTACTAAGAAGTGATAAGTGTGGGGGCTATACAGAGTTCATACATATGGAGGATTACCTGGTAGCAGGTTTACTAGTCCTCTACTAGTCTCCTGCTGATAACACAGTGATTTTACAAAATCCACAGCAAGCAGCCCATTATGAAAAGTCACTAGAATCCGGTTCTCTGCCCCTACATTACGCTGCTCTCAGATTAGGTGGCAATAACCTGGCGTCACCATACACAGACTAAAGTTAGCCGAGCCCATCAATAAAGGTCGACAGTCTTATGTGACTCTGGACTCTATGTAAGGAGATGAGGATTGGGATGTCTGAATCTTAACACCTCGAGCATGTATAACAGACCAACTGCATGTATCGCAACTAACCCATTTACCATGCTATATGCGGGGTTTACACACCGTGATAAAGTATATTCAGTCCATAGCTTTCACCTCAACTCCCATAAGCAAGTGTGATGGGATCGGCCATGTGTGCATGCTTATTTCCATAAGGAAAGCAGGATAAGCTGCTGCCAGACACCTCTGGCAGTGCTCAGCTCCCATAGGAAATCCAACATACTTCCCCCTCCCCCCTCCTGATGTCAAATTTGACAATTCAGCTGTCACTATACGCACTGGATAGATTCCAATGCATGGAAACTTTCTACAGGGGCATAAACGCATCCAATCCGGAGAGGTCGGGCGGCCAAAATAAGCGGGTGCATGGCAAGCATAGGGGGACGCCTCTCCGCCATAATCTGCACTGATCTCCAATCTGCTCCATACAGCGCTTTATAAAAGGAGGCAACGTGCACATAAAGCTAAATTCTCAGGCAGAGCAGGATACTGTGCGCACATTACATGACGGCAATCGTGTTCAACGTCTGAAAACATCACAAGGCTAAACACAGAACGGCTGCACGGCTGAGTAGGTTTGATATTCATAGTGGAGAAGACAGGGATCTTTACGTGACATTTCTGAGCCGAACATGTGGCAGAGATGCATTATGAATTTCTGGCCTGAGAGGGATTATAAATGGGAATTCTTACATCGGTTGCCTGGTAACGGCCATACTGTCAGGTTTTTGTATTCCGGCTCCACAACAGATGTCTGCAAAGGAGGCAAAAAAAAATAATCATCTTGATTCTGTAAATGTGGAACAGCAGGCACAGGAAGAGGACTTGTCGGGAGACACATTCGCATTGTGAAAATAGGACATACAACAATCACTTGCCTCGGTTTCAGCTGCTGTTGTCAATTACGGTTAAACAGACGCCTCTCTTGCTTTTTGCCGGTGCAAAAAAATAAGCTTCCACCTTCGGGATGTAATTATCCAGGTGCTTTGAAATTAATCAAGCCATGCAAATGAATGTTTTTCCATGCACAGATAGCCACATGTTGGCGGTGTCCATCCGATCAGTCATAAATTCATTAGATCATGTTGGTGTGAAATACATGAATGAAGCAATGCTGAAAATAGGCTATTAACACTGCAAACCCCAAAACTGCCCATACATCTGCCAGCGGGGGGAGAACTGTGCCCCCAACCGGGCCATAAATGAGCACGCATGGCCGAGCATTCATGGCTTACACAACAGCGGCTGATATTTGATCTTCTAACCAGACCACTGGACAAGATGAACTACTTGCCCCAAAAATCTGTCATGAGAGGGTCACCTTAGGCCCCATACACATCGTCCATTACAGATCGGTGCACCACACAGTTTCCAGATTATATTATATATATATATATATATATATATATATATATATATATATATATATATATATATATATATATATATATATATATATATATATATATATATATATATATATATATATATATATATATATATATATATATATATATATATATATATATATATATATATATATATATATATATATATATATATATATATATATATATATATATATATATATATATATATATATATATATATATATATATATATATATATATATATATATATATATATATATATATATATATATATATATATATATATATATATATATATATCCAAGCGACACTACTCTATCCTCATCCTCCTCCTGGACCTGTCCTCTGCCTTCAACACAGCAGACCATGCTACAGATTGTCTCATCTCTGGGCATCACAGACTTGGCCCTAGCTTGGATTTCTTCATGCCTAACCGAACAAACTTTCAGCGTCTCCCATTCTCACACCACTTCCTCATCTCGCCCCCTGTCGGTGTCCCCCAAGGCTCAGCCCCTGCTGTTCTCCATCTACACTTCGGCCTGGGACAGCTCATAGAGTCCCACGGCTTCCAGTATCATCTCTATGCCAATGACACACAGATCTACCTCTCTGGACCTGACATTACCTCTCTACTAACCAAAATTCAACAATGTCTGTCTGCTATTTCATCCTTCTCTGCGCGATTCCTAAAACTTAACATGGACAAAACAGGGTTCATTGTCTTTCCTCCTCCACACTCCTCTCCTCCAACAAGCCTTTCCATCAAACTCTATGGCTGCTTACTCTCCCCAGTCTCACAAGCTCGTTGCCTTGGAGTAACCCTCGACTCTGCTCTATCCTTCAAGCCACACATCCAAGCCCTCTTCAACTCATGCCGATTACAACTCAAACATCTCCCGGATCCATGCTCTCATTAACCAAGAATCAGCAAAAACATTAGTGCATGCCCTCATCATCTCCCGCCTCGACTACTGCAACCTCCTGCTCTCTGGTCTCTATTCCAACACTCTTGCACCCCTCCAATCTATCCTAAACTCTGCGGCTCGCTTAATCCACCTCTCCCCTCGCTATTCCCCAGCCTCACCACTCTGCCAATCCCTTCACTGGCTTCCCATCACCCAACGACTCCAGTTCAAAAGACTAATCATGACTTACAAAGCCATCCACAACCTGTCTCCTCCTTACATCTGTGACCTAGTCTCCCAGTACCTACCTGCACGCAACCTCAGATCCTCACAAGATCTCCTTCTCTGCTCCTCTGAAAATCTGAAGATTTGTCAATTGGAGTTTGACCACTGGTGAGAATACAAGGAAACACTATAGGCAACTTCATAAAAAACAAATATATTCCCATCTCACTTGTTTAATTTCTAAATTTTGTGCAGTTATATTGGTTTACCTGGTGAAGATAAACATTTCTGACATAAAGAAAGGTAGTCACTCATTTTTTGGGGTTTTTGTTATGAGGACACTGAACAGCCTACCATCCATAGATTCTGTCATTGGTTGATCTGTTTACGATCAACATTGCGTGCAGCAGCCACCACAGCCTCCAGACACTGTTCCGAGAGGTGTACTGTTTTCCCTCCCTGTAGATCTTACACTTTGAGGGACCACAGGTTCTCTAAGGCAGAGGTCCCCAACCTTTTTTGCACCTTTAAGCAAGACCAGTTTTCCATGGCCCGGTGGGACATGGGCAGAGCTTTGGTCATATGGGGGCGGGGTTATGGAGGGGTGGAGCTTAGTGCATACTTATAATATAATTACTACATTATAGCACTGCTATATGCACCAGACAGCGCTGTATGGGGAGGATGCTGGCAAGACCTCGGTGTACAGCGCTGCTAAGTAGCAGCACTGTACATTGAGCGTCAGTGTATACAGCACTGCTGCTTAGCAGCGCTACACACTGAACACCAGTACCGGGAGCCGTGTCAATGAGGCCAGTCTGCTGCCCCGCCACGCCCCACATAACATGTTCTGCCGGGGGAGAGTCACTGAGGAGAGCCTGCCGCCCCACCCAGTCAAGTACATACCATGCTGTGCTGTGGAGGGCTGCGTCACAAAGACCCGCCCGATGCCCCGCCCCATCCTGCATAATGTTCTCTGCCGGGAGCTGCGAGCTGTCACGGCTACGGCAGAGAACATTATCAATCCACGCAGAGCTTGCTCTGACCAGGCGCAGGGCCGCAGAGCTGTCAGCGGCGCCGCGGACCGGCTGAAAACCCCCAACGGCCCGGTCCTGGTCCGCCGACCAGCGGTTGGGGACCTCTGCTCTATGGGGTTCAGATCATGTGAACAAGGGGGCCATGTCATTTTTTCATCTTTTAGACCTTTACTGGCCAGCCACGCTGTGGAGTAGTTGCATGCATTTGATGCATGAAAATGATGTTTTTCTTGAACGAAACCGACTTCTTCCTGTACCACTGCTTGAAGAAGTTGTCTTCCAGAAACTGGCAGTAGGTCTGGGAGTTGAGCTTCACTCCATCCTCAACCCGAAAAGGTCCCACAAGTTCATCTTTGATGATTCCAGCCCAAACCAGTACCCCACCTCCACCTTGCTGGCGTCTGAGTCAGAGTGGAGCTCTCTGTCCTTTACTGATCCAGCCTCTGGCCCATCCATCTGGCCCAGCAAGAGTCAGTCATTCGTTTCATCAGTCCATAAAACCTTTGAATAATCATTAAGATAAAACGTAAAGACTGGGCCAAGAAATATATCTTATGTTTCTTGTTCAAAAGTGGTGGTTTTTCAGCCTCTCTTACCTTGGCCATGTCCCCGAGTATGGCACACATTATGCTTTTTCATACTCCAGTAACGTTGCAGCTCTGAAATATGGCCAAACTGGTGGCACATGGCATCTTGGCAGCTTCATGCTTGATTTTCCTAAATTCATAAGCAGTTATTTTGCGCCTTTTTGTCCAACATGCTTCTTGCGACCCGGTTGGCTATTTCCCATGAAACGCTTGATTGTTCGGTGATCACGCTTCAAAAGGTTTGGCAATTTCAAGACTGCTGCATCCCTCTGCAAGACAGCTCATAATTTTGGACTTTTCAGAGCCCGTCAAATCTCTCTTCTGACCCATTTTGCCAAAGGAAAGGAAGTCGCCTAATAAATAAGCACACTTTATATAAGGTGTTGATGTCATTACACCGCACCCCTCCTCATTACAGAGATGCACATCACCTGATTTACTTAATTGGTAGTTGGCTCTCAAGCCTATACAGCTTGGAGTAGGACAACATGTATAAAAAGTATCACGTGATCAAAATACTTATTTGCCTAATAATTCTGCACACAGTATATAATGAAGACTCAAATTGTCTCTCCAGGAAAGGAGAAAAACTCTAGCGCAGCGCCACCTATTGGAAGTAGCGATCCTAAAAGTCAAATGTGGATTTTTAACAATTCTTTGCATATGACCTAGGATATATAAGCCAGATCAGAATCCCAATTTGCAGACACTGAGGAATCCCTGCCGTGACCTAATCACATGCTCCTGTGGATTTTCTAGGAGAACCATTTTCAATCCACACCCCATACACATGCCAATGACGTAAGTGATCTGTGTGGGAGTCTGTGCTATGGAGATAAAACCAGCCTGAAGGCACAAACTAATGCACGTGGATAGATTTGTGCATACAGCCATGCAGAACATGTTGGCAATATGCATTGCAATCTACTAGCAAAACAAACAGCGGTGACTTTACTGGCACCTTACAAAGAAAACATCAAATCATCAGCAATAGCAACAGCGCCACCTCCAGGACGAGAAACTAAAGGAGGCACAAGAAAAACCCAATCTATGAAGGAGAGGAGGGAAGAAAAAAAAAAAAAAAAAAAAGAAAAATGAGGTCTGGTGTAGTGTTAAACAGAGCAAAAGGCATCATACACAATACCCCAAAAAAAAAAAAAATCACAGTACAGGAACAAAGTTCAGGTGGCTGAATACGCACACTGACTGCAGGGCAGAGCCCTTGGCATGGTCACAAGTCAATATTAAAATCCGTCCCCTCGTATGAGCAGGGAGTGAAACGCCAACGTGTTCCCATGTACGGAGGATCTTACAAGCCCCGAGATTTCACTTTTCCAGTAATGAATAGCACCGTCGTGTTACAAAGGGCTCAGCAAAGCTAAGCTGAAAAGAAAGGCATGAGCCGGTTTGATCTCTAGTATAAATACAAGGATTAGTGGAAGGGTGGGATATTTCCTCCATCAAATCACATCTTGTTGAGGGAGACTGCTCAAAATTCCCATACTCCACCTAGGGCAAAACGTTTTTTTGTTTTGGGTTGGAATGGATTGTGAGTTTTAATTTTTTTTTTTTAAAAGAAATGCATACAGCTTCTATGTAGAACCATGCGTCTCCATGGTTACCAACTAGAAACAAACCGGTGTGTGGTCTGATGCTGCAGAGATCTATTAGAATGGTCCCCTGCTCCTCATTCCAGGCCTAAGTATAATAGGCAATAAAATATTCATTAGTGGATTCGAGAAGTGCGGAAGCGAATGGTCACGATCTCCATATGGCCCGTGACCTGCGAGCTCCGACCCACACGTGATATTTCCTGAAGGTTCTGATTTTTAGAATATTCATCACAACAGGAGAGAAGAGATCTGTAACAAGAAATAATGGGGGCAGCGAACAACAAAATATTGGTACTGAACCAACAATGGCTAAAGTCAGACAACCCAAGACATTGGCCAAGATCACTGCGGTTGGGCAGAAGGTTTCACCAACCGGACCAGGAATTCTGCTTCTCGTCATGGTTTTCCCCGGCTGAGATGACCTGTGCAGCATCCGTCTGACGATTCCCGCGTTCTAGAAGCTGAATGTTACAAAATCGAAGCTTTTTTGGCAACTTCTTACTTTTTCCTTCATTGCGCAGTAAAGTCTGAGCCCTAGCAACAAAACAAAGGCTGGAAAAGCGCTCACATCCTAAGGAAAGCCGCGTATCCAAAGCCCAGAATTGTATTGTCAGGTTACTATTTTCGCAGCAGATTGTTTTGGTAATGGTGGAAACTGCCTGACTATTGACTCCTGATTACTGATATATTTCTGTCAAGGTTATATATCACACATGGTAAGAAGAATGGAAGGAATATGAAGCCATGAAGGTGGGAGCTCAGGGTAAGACCCCACAGACATCCGACAGGGAACTCTCCCCCGATTCCCCCATACACCGGAGAGGTCAGATCGACGGAGGAAAAACTACAACCAGGGTATGTAAACCCCGTCCTACAGCCAGAGATCACTGGCTCATAGACCTGGCAAAGATCTGTCCAGACCTGATCTTGGTGGCCTCCCAAAACTGCTCCTGATGGAGCTCCGGCAGCTGGTGTAAAATACCTGTGGATAGAGCAACATGCAGGGACTTTTACAACAGCTGGGAAGGAACGATGTGCCCAATAGGAGATTGTAATAATAAATTCTAGTGTATGGACATGTTTCTGGATAATATAGGATCTAGGACGTACGAGGGTGTGGACACTGAACTGTAATCCAGCATTAGACTCTGCGATGGAAAGTGGCTGAAGGAAATGGCTGGCAGGTACACATAGGAACCGTCACGCCTCGGCAGAGGACGCACACCTCCATACCGGATTAACTGGTTATTTGGGTCATTCTGCTTTGATAAAAATATACAGGGCACATTAAGAAAAAATAACAGGTGAGAAAAGAATATCTAAAATAACAGGAGCTGACAAAGAATGGGAATGTATGAGCAAGCAATATGGGACAAACCAAACCACCAGATATCACGGGAATAGAAGGGAAAAGAAGGCACCAATCCTCCAGCGCGGGTGCAAACTCTAGATCCACTTGTGATCAGATCCCAAATTTAAGTAGCAAAAATAAAAGTCAGCACTTTCTCCAATAAAACTTGCTTTTTTTTTCCCATTCTATGCTCGGAGAAAAGAAAGGCTCAGTATAAACAAAAAAAAGATTAAAAACACACACTAGAAGTAGTTGCCACCAATACAGTCCTGGAGGACATTGAACATTCTCACCCCACATGTTCTACATGTCTGCACTATATTTATACATACATATACAATATATGTATATATATTTGCCTTATTCTGTCTGTCTTGCTCCAAAATTACATCATTACAGTGACAACCGTCACCACAGCGCGTGTGCTAAAGAGCCTGCGACCAACGGCTCAGCTAACCGAACAGCCTGAACTACGGGCCGACAGGACGACGCCCAACACTTTTCCCCGCACCTACATGGAGCCCCGACTCCCCGGCGAGTGCTGCACCCCTGGGAGCCCAACCCAGCCGACACATACCCACCGCTCGCCTCCACCCCCCGCACACATTACCCCACTCAGCTCCACCACCCCCGCATGTATACACTGAACACACACACACGAATAGTCACCTGTCCCCAGCCATGCAGTCCCCAGCACTGACATCCTCAGCGCCATGGCCCCCGCTCGGCTGCACCCCACCCGCACTCCGCCCCCCGCACACATTACCCCGCAGGATGGGGGCACATGTCAGGATAGTGGCTGCACCACGATGGGGGCACATACCACCATTGGGCCACATCCCAGCATCAGCATATTTTTACTTAACTTTACACTGTTCATGGCCTTCTTTCATTACAAGCCATGTACATCATTAAACACTAGACTCCTCTATTAAAACTGTTCCTTCTGTTTTTCATTTTAAAACCAATAAAACAATAAGAATACTAAAATTAAACCTAACCCATCCAGTCCATTCATTACCTTATTATTCAATTTGCTAACCTACATACACATTGACTACCCGATACGTTAGAATCGGGCCACCTTCTAGTTAATACATATGAGATGTGAACACTAAATGATCACTAGTGATACAATGTAACAGCAGAGATCCCACATCCCTGCATGTAAGCAGATTACAAAGCACGTTTCATACTGATCCCCATTTAAACAGGGGCCCGGCCCGTATACAGTCACTGAATGGATTACAATTGGAAGGAATGGGCACAATGTACCTGGTGAATCCAGTAAAAGTCAGCAAGTGTAGAGCGCAGCTGGTGGGATGACAGACCGCACCAAGCAGTTGTCTTCCAAAAACATGGACAGTCGTAATTTTCAAAAACAAGCCCCAGATACACCGTCACATCCTGAATCCATGGAAGGCTTTAAACCATCAGCATATTGTAATAATTCAGGTATAGACGCACCATAACATGAACAGGCAGGTTATAAGAATATAATGGCATTTCAAACTCTGGTGTGGGAAATCTGTGTCAATGTGGGGTAAGGGGCCCACTTAAGGCCCCGTAACACGCAGCGACGTATCTAGCGATATATCGCCGGCGTCACAGATTCCGTGACGCACATCCGGCATCGTTAGCGACGTCGTTGCGTGCGACACCAACGAGCGGCCGTTAACGATGGAAAATACTCACCTTATTGACACGTCGTTCATTTTCTAAAAATCGTTGATTGCTGAGGACGCAGTTTGTTAGTTGTTCCCGAGGCAGCACACATCACTACGTGTGACACCTCGGGACCGACTAACTACACCTTACCTGTGGCCGCCGGCAATGAGGAAGGAAGGAGGTGGGCGGGATGTTATGGCAACTCATCTCCGCCCCTCCGCTTCTATTGGGCAGCCGCATAGTGACGCCACTGTGACGCCGCACGAACCGCCCTCTTAGAAAGGAGGCGGTTTGCCAGCCACAGCGACGTCGCTAGGAAGGCAAGTACGTGTGACGGCTCCTAAAGATATTGTGCACCACGGGCAGCGATTTGCCCGTGACGCACAAACGACGTGGGTGGGTGCTTTCACCAGCGACATCGCTAGTGATGTCTCTGCGTGTAACACCCCCTTAAGTGCATAAATAGATACTGCACAACCCTTTGTTTTATTAAAAGGTATCTAAACTTTACAAAATCGATTATACTTGGGGGTGCATTAAACAATATCAGATTTGGAGCAAGTTTCATGTGTTGCACAGTGCCAGAACGTGAAGCTCAGGGGTCCCAATGTAACAAGATCTCCAACTGTCATAGGTCACTATCAAATATGTGAAAAAGAACCTAACCTTTTGGGCCCCCCCCTAGACGCACTATAGTAATGCTCCTGATGTACAAAATGTTGCTAAGAGGTTGGGGGGAGGTATGGATACGGCAATTTGTTTTGAATTTAGGGGAGAGCAGCGGGTGCCAGACACCTTTCGCCTCTGACCCGCTGTGCCCTCACGTTTATGGGGCAGTCAGTATGGGCAGAACAAACGTTTGTCCGACAAACATCTTGGCCGGCTTTATTTCTATTTGGAAGGGGTGACCCAACCGATTTCACAGATGGTCATAGATGGCAAGTTTCAAATGGGAATTGTTCTTTAAAAAAGGGTTTCCCGGTTACATAACATTGTGAAATCCCTCTCCTGTGTCTGCCTAGCTGTGATGTGTTGTCCGGTGACCGCGCACACTTAGGCTATGTGCGCACTAGAGCTTTTTACCCGCGGATTTACCCGCGGATTTGCCGCGGAAATTTCTTGAGAAATGTCTGCAATCTTTGTGCAGACATTTCCCAGCAAATTCTATGGAAAAAAAAAAAATAGCTGTGCGCACTGGTGCGGATTTTTCTCAAGAAATTTCCGCGAGAAGAATTTCTCGAGAAACTTTCTTGAGAAAATGAACATGTCCATTATTTCCGCAGGTACCCTGCGGATTTCGGCACTACAGCCTGCAGAAATCCGCAGGGAACCACCCGCGGGAAAATCGCGGCAATTCCGCGGCAAATCCGCATGCTGATTTGGTGCGGATTTTTTCCGGAGGTCCGGAAATCTTTCACTCCCAGAAGTTTCTCGAGAAATTTTCTTGAGAAAATTCACATTTCTAGTGCGCACATAGCCTTACCATCTTCTGATCACCACACATCCCCAGCCCTTCAGTCAGGCTTTCCAAATCATGTCTGTGGACAGGAGTATTATCAGTATTATGTCAGCAGTGGAAGATTAGAGAAGAATTACATGAAAGCTCGCACTATTTCCACCATCTACTTGCGGCTCGGGTAATATATTCCATTCAGCTGCGTTAATTGTATAACCGCGGTATTAGTCATCTCCATACACCTACTACTATATAGAGAACTAATTTTAGGTCAGTAACATGATAGTGTTTGTGGCTCGACGCCATTACACTAAAAAGGAGGAAAACTAAACAGCTGCGGATATCATCTATCGAGCTGAACCGTGCTTGTAACTGAAGAGGCTATGGGATGGAGATCGTCCTGTACTAACTGGACACGATCTCACACAGATCAGCTCGAATTTCTCAGGGAGTCACAAGGACATCATCGCTTTGGGCAAAGGTCACACTTCTGCCAGCTTGATATTTTCCGCCTTGTCAGTTTTTGAGTCATTAACTTAAGGGAAGGCTGGTGAGCGGAGCGGACACCAATCCTCAGAATGGAAACCTCTGCTAATCAAATGGATGATGGCGGCGACATGGCACAATCGGTATGGCGGAAAGGAATCGGTCATCTCCCTTATTGACACTTTGCGCCTTCTAGTTAAAGACATCATCACAGGAGGCGTCTCTGCCTAACAGAACCAGGCTGGCGTGGCCAGGGCAGAGGAGTATAAATGTATATAGAAAAAAAAATAAAATTATTTTTTTTACCAATTGTATTGCAGATCATCCTCGGCAAGATCCAGCACAAATCAAGGGGTAAATATCCACCACAGACCAAAATATTGTCAAAAGGGTGAGCGCCACAAAACATTAGAAGTGGAATACGATACAGTTTTCGGCTGCGTTCACACAATGCGTTCTCTTGTCTAAAATTGAGTGAAAAACGTTTTGTTGCAATGTTCCAAAATTAAATCAAATAAAAGTTGTGGTTCTACTGCCAAAGTGGCAAACAAAACAGCAATCCGGCTGCACCATGCGAATACGGCCTTAGGCCCCCTTCATACGTCCGTGTCTCCGGTACATGCTTGGTCAGTTTCCTCACGTGCCTTAGACACAGGCACACGTAGACCCATTAAAATCAATGGGTCTGCGCTCACGTTCGTGTTTTGCCATGGACCGTTTGTCCGTGTGGAGCATACATGTGCTCAACACGTAGACATGTCAGTTTTTCTCCGGCATCACCAGTGTCGCACCGGAAAAAATACATATGCCTGTGAAATAAAAAGAATTTCTATACTCACTTTCTCCAGCGTTGCTGTCTCTGCCGCTGCTGTCACTTGCTTCCGACCCACGCTCATTATGCTCGTGAATATTCACTCCACTGTGGGCCGGAAGCAGCAGCGGGGAGTTGGCAGGACCTGAGACAGCAGAAAAGTACCATGGACAGCAACGCCAGGAACGGGTGAGAAGAAAGTTCCCATTCTCCATGTGTTATCACGGATAGCACACGGAGAACACACGTGTGCCGCACACGGAGTGCATTACGCACCTTTGACACGTCTGAAAAACGTGTGTGATTTTCACGGACATGTGAAGGGGGGCTTAAAAGGCGTTTTCCACTACTTTTTCACCACATTGCCATATATCAGTTCTTCTAAACAATACCTTTTGTAATATGCTTGTATTGGATGTATAGCTGCTATGAGTGCTTCTCAGCAGGAACCACAGTACTGGATTGTTGTAGAGAGGATTCTTCCTCCTGTTGTGTCAGATACTTCCTTTTCCAGCACAGAAATCAGACAAAATGAAAGGAAGTGGTCACTGGGCTCCTGATGGTGGGTGTGGACATTTTGGAGTGAATCGCAGTTCTGCCTCACACAAGCTGGGCAGACAGTTTTTCAGCAGTAACTGCAGGGGCCAATACCTAGTGAAGTGCTGCAATCTGCACTTCAAAGGCAAAGCGTTTAGCCAATTCAATCACTGACGTGGACAGCGGAAAAGTGCTGAAATTTGCATAACAAATACAGTGGCAGGGCCGTACTGGCCTACTGGCAATTGCCAGATGGGCTGGTACCTAACCTGGGCTGCTCTGACACTTTGTATCGCCCAATATCTTCAGCATCACAAGGTGGAGAAGGGAGGGGGTGAGACGAAGTGCTGGAAAACAGGCTGCAGCAATGCATGATGGACCTTGTAGTATTAAACACACAGTAAGCTTGGGGAAGGGGAAGAGATCGATGTAAACAGACACCAAGTGATGCAATCTGCATGATAAAAGGTTTGCATTACTATAATAAGAGTATGGATGCATTTAATGGCATGTAATAGCACAATCAATCAATCAATAAAAAGTGAAATGACCTCGGGTAGTGGATAACTTCTTAAAGTTGCAAACAAGTCAACCTTGACAAGGTAAAAATTGGTGAACGAGAACTCGTCAAAATTCTAGTATCCAATTATCACTGCCAACTACATGACGGTATATGTGAAAAGAACGGTCATGTTAATTATTGTTCCAATTTATCTAGTCAGCCTCTAAAACACGCCAGTAAACAAAGAACGGTCCATCCAAATGAATCAATAAATTAATCTGCACACGCCAACTTTTATTACAGAATGCGATTTCTTAAAATCTTATTTTGGTGCAACATTTAGCTGAAGGTATAGTAGCTCCAATAATTACTGTTTATTAAGGGTCCCCGATAATAATGAATACTTAATGTTCGATAGGGAACCGGTATCCTCTCCTGCCCGAGGGCTCATATGTCATTAGTATATGACCAGTTATTTACAATCCATCAGCAGTGTGTCACACACACACACACACACACACACACACACACACACACACACACACACACACACACAATGGCCCAGAAATCACATACCTTCCCACTTACAGGAGAAAAACAAGCAACGGGGGTGGAGATGGGGGCATTAAGCGTTATCCAAAACAGGAGGTTTACTGAGAAAACCTGTACCCCCGTGCTGCGGAGGAGACAATGCACCGTCCTCAAAGTGACAGCGCTGACACACAAGACGGAGGTTCACATCGGTACAAGAAAACCTGTCTCATTGAATGGAAATTCCTCAGTCAAGATGAACAGGAAGATCAGGTTCAACAAGTGGCTCAGTGGTTGACAACAAAGTCTTATGTAAGCACTTCTGTGCATTACCTCAGTGCAAAAGCCACTGGGACACCAGTCTGTTTACAGTCCTTCTTAAAGGGGTTGGCAGGCAACATCAAAAGGTCCTTGAGTGGTTTTTAAAATAATAACTTTTGCTAAAATTGCACAGTTGGCCCAATATCAGCCCCCCTCTTGTGGTCCTGGCTTGGTCACAACAGAAGGAGAGGCGTTTCTATCCCCTTTTGGGTCAGTGATGTGACGTCCAAAGCTTTCTTCTGTCTTCATGTCAGCCATGACAAAAGTACCATAGCTGATATCAGACCCAATCTGATACTGTTCGCCTAAGCAGAAGGACGAATCGGCAATAACCAATACCCCTTTAAACTGAGAACTGTAAATAGCTCATCGCTGTGTTCCCGGCTGCACTCCCTGCTCAGTGTCTGGCTGTAGGACAACTGCCTGCAGCAGGAGCTTTACCCTTATTTTTCCTGCAATCAACTACACAAAACAAGAACAATCTTACTTTAAGTTTTGCATTGAGGTGAACAGGGCCAATGATGTCACACTTGCCTACTTTGCTATTGTGAATCTGTCCTAAGAGGACAGGCCGTGCCCCATCGCTGATGAAGCTCAGTAAAAGTAAACTACGAGGGGAAGGGGGGGGGGCAGTAGAGGTTTAAAAAAAAAAAACCACCCACACAAGGAATGGAAGGGTCAGGGGATTAGCAGGTCGTGTATTCCACCTATTGAGACAGGTGACTGCAAATAAAGCCCCTTTCACATACCAGTTTTTTGCCATCAGTCACAATCTGTCGAATTTTGAAAAATACGGATCCGGCAACGGATGCTGCTGGATCTGTTTGTTTCTCCTCGACTTGTATTAGCGTCAGATTGCGACGGATGGCCGCACGTTTCATCAGTTGTTCAACAGATCCGTCGAAAAAGGTTTGTCCGTCGGACGGAGACTACATCCACAGTAACGTTTTATGTGTACGTTGAAAAAACGGACAGTAATGGATCCGTCGCCGTCCGGTACAATGGAAGCCTATGGGCGCAGGATCTGTCATGATGGAATCCAGCGACTGATTCTGTTTTTTTAACTAAGCATGCTCTAATTATTTAGCCCCCAGCTAGTCGGATCTGTCGAGAAACTGATCCGTTGCATCAGTTTAGCCACAATCTGTGACAGATCCGTCGAGAAAACAGCTTGTGACTGATGGCAAAAACTGATGTGTGAAAGGAGCCTAACCTGTATTAGTCACCTCAAAATGCAGAAGCAGAGCTGGATTACTCCTAAACTTCTAAGGCTAGGTTCACATTTCCGTTGTTTTTCATCAGTCACATGTGTTGCTTGACGCTTGTGACTGATGCGTTGTACAACGGATGACAAAAATAAGATTTCATTGTCTGACTCGGTTGTAAAACGCGAGAGAGAGAGAGTGATCAGCCGATCGCTCACAGCAGCCGGCCGATCGCTCACAGCAGCCGGCCGATCGCTCACAGCAGCCGGCCGATCGCTCACAGCAGCCGGCCGATCGCTCACAGCAGCCGGCCGATCGCTCACAGCAGTCGGCCGATCAGCTGATCGCTCACAGCAGTCGGGTGATCAGCTGATCATTCGGCTGCCGAGAAAGACCATGTGCAGCGGAATCAAAAGGATTCTGCTGCTCAAAAAACGCTACATGCTGCGTTCCTGCCACCCGATGGTCAGTCGTTCCACGACTGATCAGTCGGGCGGAGGATGCAACGCATCAGTCACAATCCGTGGCTCATACAAGTCTATGGGAACAACGGAATCAGTCAAACGGATTCCGTTGTTTATCAGAGCCGCTGATTGTGACTGATACAAATTGACGGAAAAGTGAACCTAGCCTAACACATCCATATGGCACGGTTGAGCACCTTTTTCAAAGACCAGGGGTTCGGAGGAGGCCTCTATTCAACCTTTTGTTCCATATCCATGTTCCAAATGAATTTGAAGGAAGAAGACTACAGACATTTGGATCCATTTAAACAGAAGAAACTTGGCATCAGATCTAAAACCAGGCAATCCAGTTCATCGTGAAGGAGAAAGAAGGTGGAAAAGAAAGAAAGCAAAAAACAAAAGCGAAAAGAAAAAAGAAAAAGCACACACTTCCTATACAGCTATACATGCTAAAAAATATACTAAAAAAAATGTACAGATCCTCTGCCGGTTTGGGCTTCTATACCTGCCATTCATGTCATTATTCCTTAGCACAAGCACGAAAGAAAAAACTAAACCTCCTGCGTGTGGCAAGCAATCTGTCTCCATCACCACTTCTCTCCCAAGATCTGACAGTTTACTTTGCTAATAAATCCATGGAGATGACGAGACAGATGTAAGGCGCAGCAGAATGCTATCAGAATTGGTAATTTTGACCTCGCAGATGAATGCACCTTTAAATACTAGAACACAGTTGCTTAAGAACGATGTTTAGAAAAGAGCTTAGCAAACATGAAATGCGCACTTGGCTTATAAATTCTCCCAGTGCTAACAAATGACCTTTGTCCAGGGCAAAACCCTGCCAAGACGGCTTCACATTGCAAAACACCGATTTTGCAATCCCTCGTCGTGGCCACAATGGCGTAACTGTTTTCAAAATTCTGTACTGTAATACAGTTGGGAAAATGTACAGCGCGGTGGTCGGGAAATGCATCAACCTCTACATGGGTGTGTGTATACATAGCTGTGCCGCGTGGTAATGCCCGGTGTAGACACAGCTGGCAGGGGAGCCACACGGGCAAACCTTCTCACCAGCTAAGAGGAATTCTCAATAGTTACTGATACCCGCAGGACTAGATATACCAAGGAGTCAGAAGCAAAAACAATGGAGGGTCCTGGATATCACTGCAGATGTACGTTGAGTGCCATTTTTAACAAAAGCAGAGAACTGCCACATGGTGGCACAAACCACGTCCAATAGGAAAAGCGGTAATCTCTCTCCTTACCAGATCTCTGGCGTCTCAGTGAGGTCACATTTTAGGTCCTCTACTGTTCTCACTTCACCCAGCTGGCAGCTCCTCCCATGGCATGTCAACAAAAGACGTGACTTAATGGTGGTGCCATCGTTGGAGCCTAATAAACAGCGACCACACTGTGCTGTGCACCCCATCTGATCTAATACTGGAGATACCAGAGGTGTGAAGGAGAGGCTGCTCACACTGCTGTCTACACAATCCGATCTGAAGACACCAGGGAGCTGAGGTAAGAAGCCGCTCACACTGTATACCATGTATACATTCTTTCTAATCTAACACTGGAGACACCAGGGGTGTTTAGCTGAGAAGATACTGCTTACACTGCTGTCCACACAATCTGATTTGAAGACAGCAGAGAGCTGAGGTAATAAGAAGCCACTCACACTGCTGTATACTATATATATATATATTCTTTCTAATACTGGAGACACTAGGGGTGTTGAGATGAGAAGACACTGCTCACACTGCTGTATCTGATCCAATACTGGAGATACCAGAAATGCTGGTGTAAGAAGAGGCTGCTCACACTGCTGTCCACCCTAGTGATTGCTGAGGGGCTGCTTTGCCCTGAAGATTACTTCTAGTACATAGAGTCAAGCCATCTTCAGCTTACAGAAGAGCAGTTTTCTACCGCATATGCTCATGGGCAGCTTCCTTTTAACATGCTAGTACAGGATTCTGTCAATGTAACAAGACAATGGCCATTTTAATTGGTTCATCCTTTAGGCAAATCAAGTGTGATTTGCTAATAAAATATATTTATAACGGTTTTTCATTCTTTTCCTCTATTCTGGGAGATCCCCTTAAGTAGTAATGTAGGATCTACTGAATATTGTTTGGTAACCTCATGTTGCGCTGTAGCCTCCAATATGCCATTTAGACATGGGGTTGGCACAGACAAACTGAACTCGTCAATAAAAAATAAAATCTTATTAATGACAAGTTACTATTTTTAAGAGTGCGAACGAGGGGGAAATGAAGGAGGTGTTTGCTGTAGATGGGTTATATTTAGCAGTGTTTACTTTGGTCTTTAGTCGTGTACTGTAGAGGAATGAGTGAAAACAAGTGGCCTTTGCTGGATTACGCCCCTGCCACTCAGCCAATCAGAACGCCGGATACTTCTCAATAATTTGTCAAATTAGTACTCAATAGGCTGAAGTGTGGGAATCCGGACGAGCGAAACACCCATACAGGCGCTGGGCAATACCGGATAGTGGAATGATATTGTACGCTGCCCCTCAGAACGGCCTCTAGTAAAATCTCGTTTCTAGACATCGTCATAAACAAGACAAGAACGGGGGATTATTCAGACAAGTTGTTTTTAGAAGATGCATTTCAGCCCCCGCTCACAAAGTCCAACCAAATACTAGAAAAATTACCTGTAAAATAGGAGGAAAAGCTTGTAACCACATGTCTGGAATCTGAGCGCTCAAGCATTTCTTGAGGAAAAAAAAAAAAAAAAAAAAAAAAAAAGCCTTTAAACATATGTGTATTTGCTTAAAAGGGCCGGCACGCCACTACTAAGCTGCTCCTGATTTATCAAGTCTCTCAGATAAGACCATCCTTTCATTTCTGATCTGTTGAGGATACATACTGTAGCCTTTTGTTTACTATAACTAGAAGAAAAAAAAAAAAACAACACTTTTTTGGGGTTTTTTTTTGTTTTTTTTTTATGGTGGCAATAAAAAGTTACGTAATGAAAGTATAAGGGTTTGCCATTAAATAACATGACTTTTCCCTATTGGTTGGAACAATCAATCTGGAGAATGAGGAGGATGCAGCAGCCATTGTGCAGCACTGCGTCCCTTTTGCTAATTTCGGCTACCCGGCTATACAGGGAAAATAAAATATTATTTATTAATAATATTACTACTAACAATAACAACAATAATAATAATAAGGAATGCTGCAACCCCTTCAATTTCCGATTAGGAGGGGATCCCAATAAGGCTATGCGCGCACTGGGAAATTTGCTTTTCTCAAGAAAAATCCGCACCCTCTGGCAGAATTCTGCACATGCGGCAAAAACACACCAGGAATTTTACCACGGTTGCCGCGGGTTGGTCCCTGCAGTTTTTTATTATCTATGGTATAAAATGCAGGTACCTGCGGAAAAGTAGTGACACGCTACTTCTTTTTTTGCTTTAGAAAAGCTGCAGAAATTCTGCAGCAAAACCTATAGGGAAAAAAACCAAAAAAAAAAAACCGCAGTGTGTGAACAGCATTTTGGTTTTCCCTTAGATTTTGCTGGGGAAGGACTGCAGAAAGGTTATGAACAAAAACTGCACCTTTTCTACAGCAAAAAACCGCAGAAAATCCGAGGCAAAATAAGCGCAGTGTGCGCACAGGGCCTTATACATATTTTTAGAACACCATTGACTTCCTGGTGCTGTACATATGAATAGCAGTGACAAAATTAGATATTAGGACCTATCCCCAGGATCCCAAAATATGGTTCCTGCCTGTAGGCCCCTTTTAATGTGCGGTTACTCAGCTGTATTTGTAAAGGACATATTACTAAATGGTCAAACACCAATTAGAAAAGGAGAGATCTGGTAACCCCCTGCCCTGTAGATACACTACATAGAAAAAGCCATTGGGGCACAAGTAAATTTGGGTTTTCCTTCAGTCGCTTTGTCACAGGCCCCTCCTCATACAATCTGATAACCGCAGAGCTTCCGACCTTCCTCTTCAATAACATCAGCACAAAGTGCACCATCAGCTTCACGGTGAGGGTTTCCATGGCCCAACACCACCGAGCCCAGCGCCAAGCATCGGAAGGAGAGGTGTAAAGCCGCCATTACTGGGCTCTGGAGCAGTGCTGGATAGCACTTATCTATCTGGCACCGGATGGATTAATCTGGGTTTGGTGAACGCTACCCCCCCTGTGCCAGCTATAAAGTTTAGTGGAGGAGGGATAATATTTGGTTGTTTTTCAGGGGTCGCCTTCAACCCCTTAATTTAAAATGAAGGGAAATCTTAATGCTTCAGGAAAAAAAAATATAAAAAAAAAAAAAAAAAACACCTTTTTAGAAACCATTTAGGGAATGCCCTTTTCTGTTCCCTGGTAAGGAAAGGGAGATCTAGTTGGATCGCTGGCACAGGAAGGAAGAGATCACAGCCAGGAGCATTCTGCAAATGAGAAGGTTTATTAGCGACACGTTTTAAGGTGAGACACGTCACTAATAAACCTTACATTTACTAAATCCTTCAGTTGGTGATCTCCTTCCTGTGTTCCAAGACCGCCCTTTCCCTACCTGGTATTCCCGATTTCAGCTCGACGTCGTCACACAGTCTATGGACGGTACAGCTCATGCAGGGGGAGCGCCTCGAAAGTGCTTACCTTTATGGTGTACGGTATGTACGACTTTCCAAGAGGAGTTCAATAGCCCTGAAGTCCACTTATTGTTTGATCCCAGCTTTACGATCTCACACATGACGCGCTTCTTATTTTTATATTGTCTCACCAGGAAAGGAGACAAACTCTAGCGCCACCTATTGGAAGTAGTAATCCTAAAAGTCAAAAGTGGTCTTTTAAACAAGCCTTTTCATATGACCTAGGATTTATGCCAGATCAGAATCCCAATTTGCGGACACGGTGTTTCGGGGTGATTGCCCCTCATCAGTGCAAAGTATGAGTGTCTGATCTGGCTTATGAGAAGCAATGTGGGGACCACGGGTGGGGGGAGAACTATTCTCCTTACGGAGGGAGCCTGATAAAACCAGTCTGGCTGCCAGTGAGGGGACTTATAGCTGCAATGCCCCTCTAGGAAATATTCAAATTGTCTCTCCAGGAAAGGAGACAAATCTAGCGCAGCGCCACCTATTGGAAGTAGCGATCCTAAAAGTCATGCTTTTCTGTTCCACATGACTGTACGTAAAATACTTCAACTCCATTGTCAGGAATGATAGCCCCTAAAAATACTTATTAGATGTAGGTAAATAAGATAAGTAGGTGCATGGAGGAAGAAAAGAAAAAAAAAAAAAGTGTACTGGAATGCTATAGCCTGGCCCAAGTGACAGGCTAGTACATGCAGATAACACAGTCCATGCCCCCATCCACTAGGCAAAAAATGAAGCACCCGGACCTGTAGATGTACCTGGTCCAATAAATTCCGTGGCTGTGAGAACTTGGCCGTACTGAGACTCCGTCCCATACATAGTGCCATTTCCATCGTGTGCCGAGAGCCCAGAGTACGAGCATCCCCATTCACTCCCCAGCACAGAGCACCCGTTTCCACAATGCCAGCATGCATACCGGTCAGCAATGACAAAATAAAAAAAATAAAAGCTCTTAAAATTGGCTTCAAATAAGGACCCACCAATGTAAATCCTGATGTCAAATTATAAAAAAAAGTTTAAAAAAAAAGCAAGTGTGATCATATGGACAGAGCTGCCAAACATGAGGGTCCGAGGGATCACGCAGCCTGAAGGCGAAAGGCCATCATTAACCATAATCAGAACATTAATGGTGCTAAAATAATTGGTGCCAACCCAGCGGAAAATGTCTCCATGTGTCAACACTAGACTAGCAAATATTTACCAGTCATTACTGATTAAACCCATCAGTACAAAGCCATTTCCAACATGGAATATTATATCCATCATATCTGTGTATACAGCAGACACCCGGCCACAGAAAACATCAGAGCACAGTTTCCCTTTCATAGATGAAAATTAGTCAATATATTTCCCAAATGGATCCTGAACTTCACTTCTCAAAACAGGTGAAATGCATTTATGTCATCACAAAAATCAATATTAGTGGTGCACGGTTTAGAAAAAAAACATTACAAAAGGCGTTGTCCGGTCTAAGAGGAGAAGCCTGCGGTGGCTGTATGTGATGTGCACACTGTCAGGATTCTCCTGTATGCCCTGTGCGGGTAGTCGATCATGTGGCCACATGTAAGCGATTTCCATGCTTAGAGAAGTGGGGGAGCGTACTTGGCACATGACTATGTACCAGCAGCAAATCACAAATGTGGCCACGTGACCGCCCACCAGTATGGACAAAAGGCAATCGAGAGTGCACATTGCCATCATTTAGCAGTCTGCAACCAGCCATTCTATTTTCTGTTTTATCAGAACTAATTTAAGGCATATCGCTGGGCACCAGTGCAAGTCTTTTAAAAAGATAATCTGTCAGCAGGTTTTTGCTATGCAAGGGATAAAACAAAGGATTCAGGTTTGCCCGGCTTGTCACAGTCCAATCTGTTTATTTAGGCAACAAGACCCTTATTGCAGGACTACAGAGTCACGAGCAGGGCAGTCCGGCACACCCCCTCCAGTGACTATACATTGACAGTGAGCTGTCACTCTCTTTAGAGCCTGGTGTGGGCATAGAAGCTCACTCCGCTCTGCTACATAACTAAATCTGAACATTCTGATTGTGTTAGATTACTGGGCGCAGCAGCTCTAAGTGATACATCGTTGGATTCAGACACTTTTCCTACATTAAGCTGCTCTCAGATGAGGTAGCAAAAACCTGCTGACAGATTGCCTTTACTATGTAGTGAGGTTTTTTGTTTTCAGAGTGTTTTTTTATGGAGGTCAAAAAACAATGCTTTCTAGTGGAAACCGTTTTTGGAAACGCTCCTTTGGGGAGTTTATTGAACAGTGTCTACATTCGAGCATTTTTTCAACAGGAGACACTTCATAGTAGTGACGTGAGCGCTCTCCTCTACAATCAGCCATTTTTGTCAAATCCAGTAGCAGATATAAAAAGGTAAAGGGGAAAAAAAAAAAAAAAAAAAAAAAAAAAAAAAAAAAGAACAGCATCCCAACAGAAATGGAGGATACATTTTAGGCATTTGTTGGAGAGATCACACTCCAAAAAAACGCCTCAAAAACCTCATTGTGCATACTGTATACTCCAACTCTGGTCTAAGGATAGAGAAAGCCCAAGAACCAAATAGCCAACACGCTATGTATGTGTTCTCAGAGCAAAATGATACAGGGGCTGAGAGCCTCATTCCAGCGATGTGTCACCTATTCTAATGTGACAGTTTGAACAAAATCTGTTTTAATCAGCAGGAGATTATCATCACTACAGGACTAGAGGTCTCATGCCTCCTAGTCATGTGCTCTGTGTAACCAGGAACCAATCACAGATTACCCTGTATAGTAATAGAAAGCTGCTAAAGAGAAAGTTAATAAGGCTGCATTCACACTACGTTTTTTTAACACGCGTCATGAACTTTTTTTGCTGTAAAAGTGGATCCTGTTTTTACAAAGAAAAACGCATGCAAACGCATGTTATTTTGCAGGATCCTGCCACTTGAAGTTTATGGGCGGGCATTGAAGTGATGTGATCTGGATTGAGGGGAACTGACGTGAGACTTGGAGCCGGCATCTGACCGCTGCAGACGCTGGTAACCAAGGTAAACATCGGGTAACTAAGCGAAGTGCTTTGCTTGGATACCTGATATTTACCTTGGTTACGAGCGTCCGTAGCTGCTAGGAGCCAGGTTGTCAGCTCCCGGCACACGTAACAAAGGTAAACATCGGTAACTAAGCGAAGCGCTTTGCTTGGTTACCCGATATTTACCTTGGTTAAGAGCATCCGCCGCTCTCAGGCGGGGAAGAGAGAGGGAGAGGGAGAGGGAGAGGGAGAGGGAGAGGGAGAGGGAGAGGGAGAGGGAGAGGGAGAGGGAGAGGGAGAGGGAGAGGGAGAGGGAGAGGGAGAGGGAGAGGGAGAGGGAGAGGGAGAGGGAGAGGGAGAGGGAGAGGGAGAGGGAGAGGGAGAGGGAGAGGGAGAGGGAGAGGGAGAGGGAGAGGGAGAGGGAGAGGGAGAGGGAGAGGGAGAGGGAGAGGGAGAGGGAGAGGGAGAGGGAGAGGGAGAGGGAGAGGGAGAGGGAGAGGGAGAGGGAGAGGGAGAGGGAGAGGGAGAGGGAGAGGGAGAGGGAGAGGGAGAGGGAGAGAGAGAGAGAGACTGATCACGCCAGGCTGGTTTCTGGGCATGCTCAGTAGAGCAAGCATGATCCTGTTTATCAGCATGCCATCGTTCACATACGTTCACATCCAGCAATTTGCAGTATTTGGACACAGCTCAAAAAAGCTACAAGTAGCGCTTTTGAAAAAAAAAGTTAAAAAACTACAACTTTCTGGATCCTCACTATAACGCACGCAAACACAGGTGAACGCATGTTGACGCGAGTCCATTACAAATGCATTGAAATGAAAACCCATTTGCACTGGATCAGTTTTTGCGTTAAAAAAAAAACAAAACAAACATTCATGACGCATGTTAAAAAAAAAAAAAAAAAAAACGTAGTGTGAAAGCAGCCTAAGTGGTGTAGGCGGTGTTAGGCCTTGTGCGCACTAGGAGTTTTTGCCGCGTTTTTAGCGGCGTTTACCGCGTTTGTGCTGAAAACGCAGTGACATTGCTTCCACAGCAATGTCTATGGGTTTTCAGAAGTGCTGTCCGCACACAGCGTTTTTTGTAGCTGCGTTTTTGTGGTGACCACAAAAATGCAGCATGTCAATTATTTCTGCGTTTTTCACCCATTGAGTTCAATGAGATGTTCAACAACGCAATGAAAAACGCATATAGCTGCGTTTCTATGACTAAAAACGCAGCTATAAACGCAAGGGGTGGGCAGTAAAGTGACGTGTACAGGAAGAGGATTCCTTCTGTTGGTAAACACAGAAGCATGAATCCTCCCGGTACCGTCACCTCTGCGTCCACAACCCGCCCGGTGCATGCCAGCTCCGTGCGGCACCATGTCTGGGCGGGAGGTGGAGGCAGCGGCGAAAACAAAAGTGAACAGTAGAAAAAAAAAAATGTCATATATACTCACCTGTCTGCAGGGTCCCGGTGTCATGCCCGCTCCTGTCCTGGTCCCGCCGCTCTGGCTGTGTGCAGTCTCCCCGGGGCACGTACGAAGCTTGCAGGACCTGGCCGTGGATCACCTGATGCAGTCACCTGACGCATCAGCTGATCGTAATTCTCGCGGTGTCGCCGGCTTTTTCGCGCCCGGCCGGCTATCAGCTGATCCTGCCATCAGGAGACTTAATCAGCTGATTACCGGCAGCTGCTGCAGCGATGGGACAGGATCAGACTCTCATCCGATCGCTGCAGGAGCTGCCGGTAATCAGCACAGACGTGAGTATTTATTTATTTTTTTTTTTTTGCACTGATGCATCTGCTGATTGTATAATCGGCGTTTATACAATCAGCTGATGTGTGATGTGCTTCATTCCCTAGAACCTGACACATCATCTGATCGTTTTTGCCTTCCAGCAAACCGATCAGATGATATTGGATCCGGATTGGACGGCGCGGGACCCTTGACCCAGGATTACTGCGGAGGGGGGTTCTTTATTTCAATAAAGATGGAGTCACTAATTGTGTTGTGTTTTATTTCTAATAAAAATATTTTTGTGTGTTGTGTTTTTTTTTTTATCATTACTAGAAATTCATGGTGGCCATGTCTAATATTGGCGTGACACCATGAATTTCGGGCTTAGGGCCAGCTGATAATATACAGCTAGCCCTAACTCCATTATTACCCAGCGAGCCACCCGGCATCAGGGCAGCTGGAAGAGTTGGATACAGCGCCAGAATATGGCGCTTCTATGAAAGCGCCATTTTCTGGGGTGGCTGCGGGACTGCAATTCACAGCGGGGGTGCCCAGAAAGCATGGGCACCCTGCACTGTGGATTCCAATCCCCAGCTGCCTAGTTGTACCCGGCTGGACTAAAAAAAATTGGGCGAAGCCCACGTCATTTTTTTTTTTTAATTATTTCATGAAATTCATGAAATAATTAAACAAAAAAAAAAAAGAAAAGGGCTTCCCTATATTTTTGGTTCCCAGCCAGATACAAATAGGCAGCTGGGGTTGGGGGCAGCCTGTACCTGCCTGCTGTACCCGGCTAGCATACAAAAATATGGCGAAGCCCACGTAATTTTTTTGGGGGGCAAAAAACGCCTGCATACAGTCCTGGATGGAGGATGCTGAGCCTTGTAGTTCTGCAGCTGCTGTCTGCTCTCCTGCATACACTAGTTCTGCAGCTGTCTGCTCTCCTGCATACAATGAACATTTTGAAGAAGGAAATGACATCAGACCTTTTTTTTCATCAACAATCTTTAATGGCATTGTGCACGGATTAAAAACGAAGTGAGCAAAAACGCAGCAAAAAAGCATCAAATCGCGGTAAAAACGCATGCGTTTTTATCGCGTTTTTTAGCCGCGGGTGCGTTTTTTGAGACAAAAACGCACATAAAAACGCAGCGTGAAAAAAACGCCTAGTGCGCACATACCCTTATACAGAGCTTAGCATTGAGCGCTGCAGCAGAAAATACTGATTCTATCACGATCTGTTGCACCCAGTAAACTTAGTGATACTTAGCAGGAATCATGATCTCGGGCCCTACATCATGTGGTTGTCAGATTACATAGTAAAACCATGGTGACAGATTCCTTTTAAGGACCTCCTGTTATACATAGGGTGTGGAAGTCAGGGTTAGTTCCACCCCTCGAAGAGACACTGTTTTTTAGTGATCAAGCAAGGATGATCAGTAACAGCCATTCTCCTTTTTAGGAATTTGAATCCTTGAGAAAGGGATTTGTTTAACTTGGCTCCTACCGAGGTACAAATAAGGCAGAGGAGAAGTATAGGTCAATCCCCTATAGACGGAGGCTGGGTCTACACGGGACCTTCCAGCCACTTTCATGGACAGGACGGGATGCACCGAGACACGAGGTGGCCCAGCAGGTTCGGCAAAGACTGGACTAATGAACACCTTAGGGAAGTGTGCTGAGATCTGAAAACCAAAATGTAAGGCGATGTCCTGTGCCAACTGGATTATTTAAAGCCACAGTATTGAGAAAGCCGGCTCATTTCTGCTTTTTATCACAATAAAAGGCAATTGTAGAGTGCAGGGTATTGAGCAAGTCCGAGGCTCAGGAGGAAGGAAATATTTCCACACTGCGCTGTGCAATCTCTACAACCTGCTCCTATACGCAATCCGATGCTTTGTGAAGACTTCTCCGAGGCGTGCATGTCCGCCACGGTCACCACCAGCATCAGCCATTCACTTTCTGTTCTCTCCAAATTTCTGTTCGGCTTAACTTCATCCCCCTGTTCTGTGGATAACATTTCACTCGTTAAAATTCATGAAGTAGACGTGTGCCATTTTGGCAGGCAGCGTGTTTACAGAGTACAATATTTATGTCCTCATGGAGATCTGGGCCCGGTACTGAACGCAGCAGACTCGCTGAGCCTCGGCCAGATATCCATTACTATACTTTATTTATAAGGTCACAGCATATTGCACCGAGATGCACAGCAAGACTCTAATGCTGCATTACTAACGCGGTGGATTAGTATGCAAGATAATTGGCCATATGGAGTCATCTGACAGCGCGGAGGGTCACCTGAGGTCATCGAAAAACAGTCTGATGTCACCGACAAGAACAGAAAAGCTTAGACTCTTCTGCACCCCAGAAGCAATCCTACGCCACATCATGGAATAGCAGCACATTGTTAGGAGGGGGTTTTTAGCAGGAACTTCCAAAATTGTTGGATAACTGCAGTGACTGTACCAATTGGCTAAATTGTTGTAAAACATTGGAAAGCACTGCCCCCCCCCACCCCCCCAAAAAAAAAAAGTTTGAAAGCAACATGTGAACTTTGAATTACACAGGTCTTTGATCAAGTGCCGAAAACAAAAGCTTAAAAAGGGAACCTGTCACCAGATTTGGCGACTATAAGCTGCGGCCACCACCACCGAGCTCTTATATACAGCATTCCAGAATACTGTATATAAGAGCCCAGGCCACGCTGTATAGCGTAAAAACACTTAGAATACTCACTTGGGGGGGTGGCGGTCGGGTCAGAAGAGTGTCGTCGATGCTCTCCGGTCCAGCGCCTTCTCGCTCCATTCTGGCGCTTCTTCTATACTGCAAACGCAGTCCTCCTTCTACCCAGCTCAGTATGGATGACACGTCTTATGGCCCCGTCACACGCATCGATATATTGTGTGATCGCACCAGCCCCCGTCGTTTGTGCGTCACGGGCAATTCGTTGCCCGTGCCGCACAAAGTCAATAATCCCCGGCACACGTACTTGCCTGCCTAGCGACGTCGCTGTGGGCAGCGAACATCCTCTTCCTGAAGGGGGAGGGACGTTCAGCGTCACAGCGACGTCACACAGCGGCCGGCCAATAGAAGCGGAGGGGCAGAGATGAGTGGGACGTAACATCCCGCCCACCTCCTTCCTTCCGCATTGCCGGCGGCCGCAGGTAAGCTGCAGTTAGTCGTTCCCGAGGTGTCATACGGAACGATGAACAACCTGCGTCCTCTACAATCAACGATATTTTAAAAAGGAACGACGTGTCAACGATTGACAATAAGGTGAGTATTTTCTATTGTTAACGGTCGTTCCTTGCGGTCACACGCAACGTCGTTGCTAACGATGCCGGATGTGCGTCACAGAATCCGTGACCCCGGCGATATATCGTTAGATCCGTCGTTGCGTGTGACACCGCCTTAAGTATTTCACACAGGCCAACACTGGTGTCCTGCGCAGACGCACTTTAATCTGCATTGCTGAGGACAGATCAAAAGTACTGTAACGCGCAAGGAAAACTTAAAGACCGCCAGTGCATGCGCACTACAATACTTAGATCTTCCCTGGGCAGGGCAGATCACAGTGCGCCTGCACAGGATCACAATGCCAGCCTGTGTGGAGGACGTAGGATGCGTCATACACATGGGCTTCAGAAGGAGGACGGCGATCACTGCAGAGATGAAGCGCCGGACAGGACCTAAAGGACCACCCTTTAGGTGAGTATTATAAAAGGTGTTTTTTACGTTCTACACAGCGGCCTGGGCTCTTATATACGGTATTCTGGAATGCTATGTATAAGCTCAGCGGTGGTGGCCACAGCTTATAGTCGCCAAATCTGGTGACAGGTTCCCTTTAAAAGGGGTAATCCCATCTCCAAGATCCTATCCCAATATGTAGTTGGCGTAATAAGCAAATCCCTCCAATTAGAAATGTAGTATAGTTCTCCTGTCACAGCCATGTCTCTTACCTCATGTGCAGGGCAATGCACCTTAGGTATCCCTATGGTAACGTCCACTAATGTAGGTGACATGTAATAATAGGAGGAAAGGGAGTCAAAAAAAGCACAATGAGGATACAGAACCAATTGTGAAAAATAGAAAAAACTTTATTGACATAAATAGGAATAAAATTGGAACATAAATTAATCTATATAGCACAAAAGGACATACAGGGGTCTGTGCCAACACCAATAATTAGTGATCCATTATACATAAAAATGTGTTTTAATTAAGTAAACGGACCAACTATTGATAGATGGAACCCAGGTGGTAAGTAACTGGGGCGGTCTGATCAGTGGTCAGAATATCAGAATAGACTGTGCAAAAAATTGCCTATACCCTACCAACAATAAGGGCCTGCAAGATCAGTAACAGGATAAGTGCCAGTAATACCTAAAGTACCCAAAAATATGCAGGCACCGCAGAGGAAGCCATGTACTGGGCTTGTTTTTGAAGATTCGAAACGTACGTTAGGTCTCTATCTTTCCTTGGCATTTGGGTGATCTATGGTGTGTGTGTGTGTGTGTGTGTGTGTGTGTGTGTGTGTGTGTGTGTGTGTGTGTGTGTGTGTGTGTAAAAATACCCGACCACACGTGTAATTTGTTTGCCTAGTCTATGCAATGTGTGCCTACCTGATATATGTATAATATTTTAGGTACTTCAGGTAATACAGGCACTTATCCTGTTCCTGATCTTGCAGGCCCTTCTTGTTGGTAGGATATAGGCAATTTTTTGCACAGTATTCTGACCACTGATCAGACCGCCCCAGTGACCACCCGGGTGCCATCTATCAATAGTTGATTCGTTTACTTAACCAAACTACATATATTTTTATGTATAATGGATCACTAATTATTGGTGTTGGCACAGACCCCTGTATGTCCTTTCGTGCTATATGGATCAATTTATGTTCCAATTTTATTTATATATATGTCAATAAGAATTGTTTTTCTATTTTTTCACAAAAATTTGTTCTGTATCCTCATTGTGCTTTTTCTGACTCCCTTTCCTCCTGTTATTACAGGTAATTTTGGAGTTTTTGCCCCCCTTTTTGTTACTGTTTTAATAGGTTTGCATGGCAGTTATAAATTAGTCATGTATTTTTGTTTATGTAGGTGACAGTAGTTGTGACTTTAACCATGGATACCTAAGCTGTAATGCTTTGTACATGAGGCAAGAAACATGGCTATATCAGGAGAACGCTACTCCTAATTAGGATAGGATCTTGGAGATGGGATTACCCCTTTGAGTAAAGGTTTTGGAACCCCAGGATTGGCACAGATCTGGTATTTAGTGAAAGTCGAACCATAAGTATTTAAACATTCCTAAAATATGAAAAAAAGTGAAATTCTAGAATTTTAGATAAAAAGACAACCCGGTTGCAGCTTGCATTTTGCAGCCATTCTTCACTGCATACTGATCCAACATGAGTTAAGAAGACACCCACCACTTTGGTGGCCGACAATAACTCCGAAGTCAACCAAGACACTGGAGTCGCTGTATTTTTCTACCAAGACTGCAGGACAAGCTTTGAATTTGGCAGAACATACTAAACGATGATGAGTTTTTCCTCTAAGTTTTACTACTCCCCAATGTAGCACACGCTCAACCTCCTGGCATCACGACCAGTCATCCAGCGTGGTGGGATCACCAAGACCGGAAGCTGGGGGCGGCAGACGAGGCCTGAGAAACTCACCGCAGCCAAGTCATCGTGGCTACAAATTCCGTGATACTTTATTGATTTGCCTAAAAGCCAAAATATGCAGGAGTAACTTTTTCTCAGGCGTTTCCCAGATGCCTGCGCTATTTTCCTTTACATTCGACTTGGCCACAAGCATTTCTCAGACAGTACACAGCCCCCAGCTACAACAACATGTTCCAGCCACCGAGATTCCAGCGAGACTTCCAGCATGTGCATGCCCTGAAGGCAGGCCGGCCAAAAATAACCGCTTCACCTCTTCTCAGCGCAGCGCGCCAGAGAGTTATTAATAGAGATCAGGAATTCCATACCAAACAAAGGGTCAATAATATTATTTACATGGCTGCTGGTCTGGAGCGCAAGGGTCCCTGTCTGGACTAAACTTTCACATGGACTAAAGGGGAACTCAAATCCCCAACACATTCATACCCACATTTTACAAAGATCTGGATTCTGCCATCTGTCCCCACCATCGCTATACTTATCACCTATACAATAGGATAAAGAGTTGCACACCAGTCACAATGTATATGGGAATGATGAAAAGCAAAACTGCTTTGGGAATACTAGACTGAAAAATACAATGAACTATCTGAAATTTTAAGTGAAAAAAACATGAAAAATGGAATATGCATAACTGCTATGAATAATAGGAATATAAGAGGATTAGCCATTGTATTGATCAATGCAAAAGAGCCCCAAAACCAACGCCAAGGTCCCTAGCCTGTATGTAACCTCACCTGCAGTTAAAAAAAAACTTGCTCTGTATGGGAAGCAACTGCAGGTGAGGTTACATATAGGTAAGGCGGCTTTCACACTACGTTTTTTTTAACATGCGTCATGAACGTTTTTTTAACGCAAAAACGGATCCAGTGCAAATGCGTTTTCATTTCAATGCATTTGCAATGGACTCGCATCAACATGCGTTCACATGCGTTTGCGTGCGTTATAGTGAGGATCCAGAGACTTGCAGTTTAACTTTTTTCAAAAACACTACTTGTAGCGTTTTTGAGCTGCGTCTAAATACTGTTTTTCACTGGATCCTGACTATACTGCACGCAAACGCATGTGAACGCTGGCATGCTGAGACAGGATCCTGCTTGCTCTACTGAGCATGCCCAGAAACCAGCCGAGTGTGATCAGTCCCTCTCTCCCCCTCCCTCTCTCGCCGCCTGAGAGCGGCGGACGCTCGCAACCAAGGTAAATATCGGGTAACCAAGCAAAGCACCTCGCTTAGTTACCCGATGTTTACCTTGGTTACCAGCGTCCGCAGCTGTCAGATGCAGACTCCCAGTCTGTCACGTTCAGTTCCCCTCACTCCCTCAATGCCCGCCCATAAACTTAAAGTGACAGGATCCTGCAAAATAACATGCGTTTTTCTTTCTTTTTTTTTTTTTTTTGGCTGTAAAATACAAAGTTCATGACGCATGTTAAAAAAAAAAAAAAAAAAGTGTGAAAGCAGCCTTAGAGACCCCAAAAATAGAGATTACCTTGGCGTTGGTTTTGGGGCTCCTTTGCATTGATCAATACAATGGCTAAACATCTCTTATATTCCTATTATTCATAGCAGTTATGAATATTCCATTTTTCATGTTTTTTTCACATTTTCAGATAGTTCACTGTATTTTTCAGTCTAGTATTCCCATAGCAGTTTTGCTTTTCATCATTCCCATATACATGGTGACTTGTGTGCAACTCTTTATCCTATTGTATAGTTATGTTTTTTTGAGTCTTGTACCACGTTCACACCATTGGTTGTCCAGACATACATTCTTTAGATACTTATCACCTATACACGGCCGCTGGGGGGGGGGGTTCCACCTCAGAGACCTCTACTGGTCCCCATACCGCCTGTGTGAATGTATCAGCAGTGTGTGCACACAAGGTATTGGCAGCTACACGTGTGCCGTAACGTTCCATCCCTCAATTCTCAAGAGAGCCGAGGGGCCGGTGGTCAAACCCAAAATGTTCATAGTTTTATATTTTTGCTCTTTTTGTTTTTTAGGAAATCAGAAGATGTAAAAGGATCTGTCTCACAAAGATCTATTCTCATAACTGAAAAATGGTTGGAACACCTCCTGAAGAACCAGAGATAAAAGCTGGTAAAGACAACCTTGCTTATGGCAAGTCCAGATATTATACGGTAGCCATTCGGCACTCCACATGTAATCCTGGATTTGTACAGTGTACCCCCCCCCCCTCCCGCAGACAACAGTCACTTTCCTACTATCAGTGCAGCATTCCTCTGTAGTTAATCGCCCCATATTGCAAACCGCAAATTAGGAAGAGTTCCAGAAAACTATGACTTACTACAGCCTGAGGGCCTCACCAAATCAGACGGCTCAACTACGCGTAACCCAAGAAAGGAGGGAGGGGAGTGAGGAAGAGCAATTAATGGAAATCAGAACACAACAGAAGGCCGACAGATCACGGTAGAAAACGACAAGTCACTTACTCCTAGTCATGACTAATTCTGAAAAACATTCAGAAATAGTTATACAAGGACAGAAACCCTGGAAGCAAAACTCTTGCGGTGTCGTTGCTGGGTTGAAAGAAACATTGAGTACAATGTGAGCGAGTGGAGACTATTGATTCATCCAAAGTGTGAAAGCGGCTACTGCACAATGGCAGCATGTATGCTTTATGCCTGTAGAGCGTTCTGTGCACTATACGGAAAGCTATGAGAATTCAGTTCACTTTATTTAAAAAAAAAAAAAAAAAATTAACGAGGATCAAGGATGGTCAATATGTGGCGATATGAAAGTTGTCTCTTTGCTCCTTCAGCAGCAAGGACGATGGACAGCCGGTATAGGACTCCTCACTGGAGCCAACAGAGTTGGTCAACGAGAACATCTTTGTCACCTGGACTCAAGAACATAGTTGTGTAAAGATTAGTTGATCCCACCAAAATTCTCCTGTCACCGCTCTTCATTAAGCCTGGTCTGATGAAGCAGTTTATGAAAGCTCTACCGAAAGAAGGAGACACTTTTAAAGTACCTGTGTACCAAGTATCAGGGACTGTCCGAAGCAAAACTGAAGGAAGGCAGTCTCGTAGGTCCGGATATTCGAAAACTCATGAAAGAGGATATGCTTGAAACAAAAATGAAAGTGAATGAGAAAAGGGCACTATTACCCGTACAAAGGGGCATAAATTAAAAAAAAAAAAAAAAATTAAAATACTTGTTCCAGAATCAGTGGAACAACAATAAATGGAGGTGGTACAGAGATTAAATGAAAGAAAATAAATCCAGTGAAAAGGTGCTTTTTAAAGGGGATATCCAAAAAGGAGTTAAACATCCATCTTTAGAATATCAGATTGGTGGGGAATCGACACCGGTTATCAGGTCCAACTGAGTCCAGCACGACACCACAGCTGTAGCTCCGCTCCCATTCACTTCAGTAAGAACTGAGCTGCAGTATCAGAGAATGGCCACTATAGAGTATGGCGCTGTGTTGCTAGGCTCTATACGCCATGGGGACTGTAAGGGTATGTGCACACGTTGCTTTTTTTTCCGCGCGGAAAAAAACGCACCCTCTGGCAGAGGGGAGAATTGTAAACAATGCTTTTTGAGAAACAACGCATCGAAAACGCATGCGTTTTTCATGCGTTTTTCATGCGTTTTTTTAGGTGCGTTTTTTAAGACTTGTCAGTGATAATAAAGTTGGTTGAACACAGACCTTTGGAAAAAAAAACCTGTGATGTCATTTCCTTCTCCACATTCTGTTTGGATAAATGGGAGGGCTTGGAATGGAAGGAGCACCATTTGAATTTTGGAAAAGTTGAAATAAACTTCGCGCACCAAGCCCCTTAGGTACCTATACGTCAGAAAACCCCCACAAGTGACCCCATTTTGGAATCTGCACCCATCAAGGATTTTATTCAGGAGTATATTAAGCATTTTGAATCCACAGCTACTTCCCCCAAAATGTTGCTGTAGCAACAATATTCTCACTTTTAGGCCCGCTTCACATGTCAGTGAAAAACACTGACGTTTTTCACTGGCGTGTAAAACATGCACATGTCCCTCCGTGTGCCGTGAATCACGGCACACGTGGGTTGTCTAAGTGCAATCCGGGCTCCGTTCTCCGTGGCCCGTGATTGCACTTAGAGATTAACTCACCTGCACCCGCTCCCGCTCTCCATGGTGCTGATCGCTCACGCGGTGCAGCATCCGGCTGGCGCTGACCCCCGCAGCAGCTGGTTCCGGGTTGGCTGTGTCGTGCATCATGAATATGCGCGACAATAATGAGCCGGCACAGAAGGAACAGGGAGGACGGGCTGCAGAGGACATCACTGGAGCCGGGTGAGTTAAAATGTTTTTTATTTTAAAAGCACGTTTTTTTCTGGCACGTGTTTCACGGATCACACCACTGCGTGGTCCGTGGGACATCAGTGATGCCAGAAAAAAATGGACATGTCTCCGTGCGGCAATCACGCACACGCGGGTACGCCGCACGGAGACACGTGCAGTGAAAAATCACTGACGTGTGAGCAGACCCATTCATTATAATGGGTCTGCGTATGTCAGTGATCCTGGTACGTTTAAAAAAAAGCACAAACGTCCCAGAATCACTGACGTGTGAAAGGGGCCTAAGGCTATGTGGCCATGATCCAGCGACACGGCGTCTAGTACACAATGTCAGTCTTCCTGCAGCTGCCCATGCCCACGATTTGGGTTCAGGCTGCTGTGGAGCTCTATTCTACCTGCAGAGCACACTCGTCTCTGCAGCATAAATTGACATGCTGAGGCTCAGGAAGCCACGCTACCGGTCAGTTTATGCTGCGGAGAAAAGAAGCACAGTGGGCATGGGATCTCCAAAAATCCTTCCACTGTGCTTCTACTGCACAACGCAGCGTTATGGACGCAGGGAAAACACTCAGCGCCCATAACGCTGCAAACCCCGATTGTGGACACACAGCCTAAAAAGCGTCAATGGATGAAGGGATGTCAAATATATAGAACGTCCTACCCCCGCCAGCATATTCTAAGCTGGCACCTTTAGTACCTTTCATGTGGCACTAAAGGGTGCCTAGCTTAGTATTTATCCAATAAAAAAAAAAAAAAATGAAAAAAATGGCGTGGGGTCCCCCCTATTTTTGATAGCCAGTCAGGGTAAAGCAGACAGCTGTAGCCTGCAAACCACAGCTGGCAGCTTCATCTTGGCTGGTGATCAATTTGGAGGGCTCCCCATGTTTTTTTTTTTTATTTATAAATAAAGAATAAAAAAAAAAATAACGTGGGGTCCCCCCAAATTAGATCACCAGCCAAGGTGAAGCTGACAGCTGGGGTCTGGTATTCTCAGGGTGGGAAGAGCCATGGTTATTGGACTCTTCCCAGCCTAAAAATAGCAGGCCGCAGCCGCCCCAGAAGTGGCGCATCCATTAGATGCGCCAATCCTGGCGCTTCGCCCCAACTCATCCCGCGCCCTGGTGCGTTGGCTAACGGGGTAATAAATGGGGTTGATACCAGATGTGTAATGTCACCTGGCATCAAGCCCAGCAATTAGTGATGTCACGGCGTCTATCAGACACCCGACATAACTAATTGACAGTAAACAAAAGCAAAAAAAGACAACAAAAAATGTTTTATTAGAAAAAACACTCCCCAAATCATTCCCTTGTTCTCCAATTTAATTAAAAAAAATGGGTCCGCAGAAATCCATATGGATGTCCCACGTCGCCTCTGGACCTTCTAGAATATGGGGGCACGTTCAGGAAACGTATCCCCCATTTTCTAGGAGGGCAGACCCTCCATTTGAGGAGAGTGGGTGCAAAAATCTGCACCCACTCTCCCCGGGTCACAGCTGCAGACTGCGAGCAGCCAGCACAGCTCACACTGAACACTGTGCTGGCTGTCAGCTGCTCTGCACATGTGACCGGCCGGCGTGCACTGAAGGAGGAGGGGGCCGCGGGGGATCAGCGCTGCGACCGGACAGGTATGTATGACACCGGGGGGAATAGGGGGTGAACGGGCAGGGCCTGGGGAACAGTTTTCTGTCGCATGTGTTATTGCACATGCGACAGAAATCATAGGAGCAGGGCGGCCGATGCGCTACTGTGCGCGCGGCCATGTTGGATTTTCGGGAGGGGGGGTCGGGGGTCGGGGGTCGGGGCGGGCACTTTGGCGACACCGGGGGCTTTGCCAGGAAGTGAGGTCAACAGGAAACCTCTTGACCTCACTTCCAGGTAAATGCCTGCGTTCTGGCGTGCCGACAAAGGCCGCGGACCGCAACAAAAAAGCAGGTCCATGCGTTGTGGCTGCGTTCTGACCCCACATCATTGATTTCAATGGGGGAGAGAACGCAGCCACAACGCACAAAAGAAGTGACATGCTGCTTTTCTTTCCGCACCGATTTTTGGCATCCAAAACGCTGCGGAAAGAAACGCAGCATGTGCACTGATTTTTCAGCTTTCCCATACACTTTGCTGGGAAAGCTGAACGCATGCAATTTGCCACTGAAACGCTGCGGTTCAAAACGCAGCGTTTCCGCGGTAAAAAACGCATCGTGTGCACACAGCCTAAGACTAAGTTCACACAGGGCATCTTTTGCTGCTTTTTTGAGGTCACAAAGACGCACCAAAATCCATGCATTTCCTTCCTCCAGCAAAGTCTATGAGATTTCGATTTTGCTGTCCACACTGGGCATCTTTTGTTGTCTGCATTTTTCAAGATGCAGCATGTCAATTCTTTTTGCATTTTTACTGGGTTTGAGCCATCCAGTCAATAGATGTGACTTAAAAATGCATTGGGCAAAACACCGTAAAAACGCGTCAAAACAGATGCACTCACAAAAAAGAAGATGCCGCGTGTGAACATAGCCTTACAGCTTATCTGTGATACTGGGTATTGTAGCCCCGGACCACCCCATTATTACAGCTGGTCTTTACATCATTACCTGGGGCAACTTTTTTTTTTTTTTTTTTACAAAAGTGGGGGGGGGGGGGGTTGAGATTCTCTCCTACAAGCAATACATAGAGGCATGAGCAGATACACCCAAGGTTCAGTACAAAACAAAGCCATACTATGGCAATACGGATGAGAGCTGTAGGCTGGGAAGATACTGTTGGAAACTGGTTTGAGGACATGACGTTGCGCTGTACACCCAGGAGGAATGTAAACAGATCCATCATGTGTCAGCCGCACTATTGTCCTCTCCTCTGCCTTAGAAACAGAATGTACTTGTGAGGATCAGTAAGTTTACAAGCAGCTGTAATACTGCGACGCTTTTAACTTTTGTATAGTGCACTCCAGGGCACAGGCAAACGCTTCCTGGTAGCAACCTCCGAGCACTCAAGTAATGGGTGTGTTGCATGCCGCAGCAAAGACGACCAGAGTCTGGAATTGCTCCTAACCATGTATGACCCCAGTGCAAATCACAAGGTTATCGTCCTCATACACAGCAAATCACTGCTCACGAAAATACGTCCTGATAATATAAAAATTCTATATTGAAACAAGAACATAGTTATCAGTCTTCCTCGCACCCAGGCAAGTTATCATTAAGCAACAGAAAAGCTAACTTGCCGATTGGGAGTCGTCATTTTGCAGAGTCCTCCACATCGATCCTAAGAATGGGGCTCTGAAATGCCCTAAATCTGGAGATTTATTTATTTATTTATTTTTTTTATAAATGAATGGGAAAAGTCTGTACCAAAAAAGCAAGTAATGCACTGAAAAATTTAGTTTTTGCTGTTGCGATTTTCCTGCCAAGGGTTACAGAAATTTCTGCACCAAAACCTAAAATGCGCATACCCTGAGGATTGATCGCCACACAATAGTGCACAAATAACTCCTGCAGGTCCAAAAGGCAATGAACGGAGCAGCAGCACACCCGCAACCATCAGCAAGTTATTACCTGGGGTTTTCCAGTTGGTATGGACCTTCTATAGTGGGTAGGTCATCTTCACCGTCATGTTTTTTGGAGCACTGGTCTTCGTAGTGCAGAGTACTAGATCGTCCCTTTATTAGTCCTCCTGGGAATGTATTTATAAACGGTCATTTGGACGTTACCATTATTAGTGTACATGCCCATGATCAGTACCCGCTGTGTTCTAGACGTGGCAATTCCTGACCTGTGGGACCGCGAGACACTACCGCAAGAGATAACAGCTGCTCATGCCCATGATCCGGGCTCGGGCAGTTGCGGTCTCACTTTCCTGTTGTCCTTGCAGAGAACACTCACGGCTCCACAGCAATAGATTGACATACTGTGGCTCGGGAAGCCGCACCGCTGGTCAGTTTACATTGCGGGCAGTTCTAGAAGTCCCATCCACTGTGCCTGCACTGTACATCGCAGCGTTTTGGACACAGCTGGAACATGCTAAATCTAAAACACTGAACCCTGATCGTGGGCACACACCCTTAGGCAAAAGACGCCACTTTTATTCAGTCTGATACTATAACCCACACAACCTTTTTTGGCCCAAATGCCAAGTTGTGAAATTGCTCCACTCCCAAGGATCTCTCGAAACTAAAATTATTCTCTGGACTGAGGTGTATACTGACACACCTGAATATAATTGGGGCTTCCAGTATTGTAACAAAGTAGTCAGGGGGTCCGCTGCTCCCCTATTTAGCACAAAAAAAAACAAAAGCAAACTGACTAAATATGAGCGCAACTATTCTCCTAGTTTGTGAGTTACTGAACTGAATGAAGTCCAGAAACTGCTGAGGGCCCCAAACAATGGCATTGAGAGCTGCATGTGGCTGGCAGGTTGCGCGTCCCTGGTCTACACCTTGTGCGCTGTGTAGAGACAATCTATAACAAGAGAAATGGAAAAAGCCAGTTACCAACTTGAGACAATTCCAGGAAAAGAATGCGCAGCTTCCTTACACTGGCACGGGGGGGCAGACGGGGGGCTCAGACTTCAATGTATGAAGAATTAGTCTATGTCTAACCCCACCCGTTCTCTACGCTCGGCAAATGACTTTCGACTAACATCCACACTAATTCGAACCTCCCACTCCTGAATCCAAGACTTCTTCCGAGCTGCACCAAACCTCTGGAACGCTCTACCCCAAGAAGTTGGGACAAATCACAACTTACTCCACTTTAGATGCTCCCTAAAAACGCATCTTTTTAGGTCGGCCTATCACACTCCCTAGCCAAACTAATTTCACCTAATCCCCTCCACAACTTATCAGAAAATAACCCCACCTCAAACTCCATGGCACCCAAATGCATCTCAAGGCTCGGGCCCACTGGTCCAGGAAGCCATTATCTGTCCCCCATTTCTTTGAGATGGCTGGATTGTCATTGTAAATAAGCACTTGTACCTTGCCCCTCCCCCCCATCTCATTGTAGATTGTAAGCTCTCACGAGCAGGGTTGCCTTTTTTTTCCCCCTTTAAATATTGTATCTTCTATAATTGTTACTTGTTTATATATTGATATGTATATGTATAGGTATATGATCCTCCTGAATTGTAAAACGCTGCGGAATATGTTGGCGCTATAGAAATAAAGATTATTATTATTAATTAGAGGCAGATTTGGGATCCAAAAAAAAAAAAAAAAATCTGCCTGCTCACGACAGCTCCTGTTCACATCAACTAATGAATCTGCAATCTCTGTGCTCAACTGATCTCCCTAATTAACACGCGCGCTGTCATTTTCACTTGGAAGTATAGCCCGGCGTATTACTATTAAATGTATTCAAAAGCGAGGGTGATTGAAAATTGCAGTATCCTACTGGGATCAGAAGAGTAATTATGTGTGTCCCAGGATATGACTAGCCATTTGAATTGTAATATTCATTCAGTATTTATGATGAGCTTCCTGAGTAGGATTCAATTAGTGCAGGGAGTTAAGAAAATATCACATTTAACCCGCCTGATGCCAGACTCCTGGCAGCCATCCACTCCGAGGACTGGCACCATTTCCGGCTGCAGAACAGCTCTCGGAGGTTATAGATCTGGATCAACAATGACAAATCAAAGGCTGGCGCGTTTCCAGCCATCTAAGGCCCAACAAAACAAGTGGATTCACAGGATGTTCCTAATATGGAACAAAAGCTCGTAGCGACAAAAACAAAATATGCTTTTGCTTCGTAAACTGGCAGCAACAGAGACAAGATTTCTGCAAACAACCTGGACGTCCTGGTAATGTGCCCAAATCTAAAAATACATGAAGAGTCAAAAATAAATATGACAATAAAAAGGAGTAAAAAGAAATGATTGCTGCCACCATGTGACCAATTTTTATTTTGTTTTACCAACACAAAGGATCTCCCGATCCAGACAATGGCTTTACTTTGATGGTCGAGAAGCTTTTTCTATTTTGATCCAATCTTCATATAACAAGATGAAGATCTCAGACCGACAACTAGAAAAAAAAAGAAAAAAAAAAAAATGGGGGCAGAAAAGTCAATCAATGGGATCTACAGAGGACAGCATCTCTGTTAAAGGGAATCCGTCAGCAGGTTTTTGCTATGTAAGCTGAAGCAAGCATGTTGTAAGGATTAACAGGAACTTCAAAGATGTCTGTCTTGTCATAGTCCAATCTGTTTATTTGCCATGTTTGTTTAAGCAGCAGGACTCTTATCATTGCAGGACTACAAAGATATGCGCATTCCAGTCCGGCACACCCCCAGCTGTGCATAACGCCTCACTTTCAATGCATAATCTCTATAGAGAGCCTGGTGCGGGCGGGGAAGCGATCTCCGCTCTGCTGTATGACAAATTTATAAATTCTGATTGTGTCAGAGCAGCTGCGACCAGTAATCCAAGTGATACAATGCTGGATTCAGGATCTCTTTGCCTACATCATTTTGCTCCCAGATTAGGCAGCAAAAGCCTGCTGGCAGATTCCCTTTAAAAAAGGCATGGCACATGTCCTCAGATGACCCCAGGGGCACAAGCTATAGGGGATGCTCCAATACCACAGACAGAGATGGCCCAATAGCCTGTGCCTCATAAGAAGACTGCACTATTATAAAAAAATACTCAGTAGGATGAGAGATCGGTCAATAATTCTGCCCGAGCCCAGGGGACAGTATGTGATACAGTCATTTATTCTGCCACTCTACTAGTTACGTCAGTTGTATTTTGTGTTTTAGTTTTTTTCCCCCCAATAAACTGCAATTTTTTTTTTGCTGTATCTGCAGAAAATTCCACAAAAAATTAAGTTTGTGCAGAAATGTGCACAGATCTGCTTATTTTAAGGTTCAACCAAAACTGAAAAAAAATGCAACAGTCCAACCAGATTATTACACTTTGCTAATAGGCTAAAGGCCGCTTTACATGCTACGATTTATCTGACGATCTCTTAAACAATGTGACACGCCCAGATCGTGCATACCGAGGCCGAGATCGCACATAGTTACGTGTGACCGCTACAAAACGACCGCTCTCACAAACGACGCTACAACGTTCAGCGATACATTGTTTGACCAAGGCGGTCGTGTGGATGTTAATCGTTGGGAGGGTGTCACACGTACCAATATGTCTGCTGCGATCCAAACGACGAATAATATTTTGAAACTGAAAGACGTGTCAACGATCAACGATTTTCAACCTATTTGCAATCGTTCGGAGTCGCTCGTAGGGGTCACACGCAACGACGTCGCTATGACGGAAGTGCGTCACGAGACCGTGACCCCAACGACATATTGTCAGATAAATCGTAGCGTGTAACGCCGCCTTTAGGCTATGTGCCCACGGGACAATGTACCAGCGGATATATCCACAGGTATGTCTGCAGGTTTCCCGCAGCGGATTCCCGGAACCCGCAGCTATCCATTGTTGCGTGATTCCAGCGAAATATCTTCAGAAAACCTGCGGAAGTCCCGGCCTCTATCTCCATAGTGGAGTGCCGGAATTCCACAGGTATTTCCGCAGGAATAATGGACATGCGGTTATGTGCGGCTGCGGGACATCCACAGCATATTCCGCAGCAGCAGATACCCCAGCATGGACACAGCACTCCCCATGTCCCATAGGATAACATGGGGAGTGTCTCTTCTTGCTAAAACCTGTGGATTTATCTAGAAAAATCAAAGATAAATCCGCAGGTTTTCCGCGGGTACATTGTCCAGTGGGCACATATCCTTACGGTATATATTTTCTGATCACAACAGGATAAAAAAAAAAAACAAAAAACCTGCATAAACACATCCTTGTGAACATGCCCCGATTAGAAGCCACACTACTTTTTCATTGTGAAAGAGGCCTACAGTAATTCCACAATTTAATAGATTTTCCATATTTGCAAACATTATATTCTGCCCACGTATTGCTTCACAGGCACTTCTCAGAAGACCGTAAGGTGCAGAGGTCCATGTGCTGGGGGTCCACAGACCGAGCAGAATATTGCTACAAGACGAGACAGGCCCGGCACTTATGGAGGATTATAGCACACTCTAATGGTTGTCAGAATCGGCTTACGGCTACAAAACTGTATTCTCTCCTCAAAGCAATCGTGTAATTGTCTGTGTCTATAAATAGCTGACATATTAATGTATGGCAGACTGCAGAGACAGACTGTGCTGGAGTGTCCTCGTCACCGAGAGTGCGGTGCCTGGCACAGTACTGGTAAATGAGCAGCGCTGCCACACACAGACCGGGAACACAAAGGAGACAACTCGGGAACGTGTAACAAGAAAAGAAAGTTACTATTCTGGAGAGACAAACTCCATGTCAGGGAGAGATTCCTCTGTTACTCCTCCTGGGAACATACTGAATTGACAAATTAGGTGTTTTTATCCCGCTTGCATAAGAAAGAAGCTCTTGCACAGCCGGGGCAAACAAAGTAGACGTCAGTATGTCACAGCCATTTATTTTATGGATCCATGTGTCCATTCCATTAATTGGAAAGCATTCGCATTTGCTGATCAAACACTGTCACTCAACATATGATGTTCCATTAAAAGGAACGTAGCACACAGTCATCTATTTTTAACAGATCGTTCGTTTGTGTCCACAAAACCTGAAATGTTCGTATGACTACGCCTTTATAGTTGTATGCTTGCCTAACCTAGGTGACAAACTTACAATAGAACAATGCTCAATGATTGACTGTTGTAAAAAGTAAAGTTAAAAAAAAAAAAACATACCTGAATGATCGACTAAAAGGGCATACACGCCATATAAAAGCATTGAGGCCCCTGACAAGTCCCCTTTACAGGCATGCACATCTTCACCGATGGGATTGTTGGACTTTTGCAATTCACTATTTATTAAAATTTTTATTTCTTTTATAGACCATTGCCTAGGTGACTGACAATCACTGCTGCCTAGCAACGGAGGCTGGACATGCACAGCGCTTACAAGCTCTCTTCCATGGAGCATGTAAGCACTGTTGGCTCAATCCTTGGAGCGCGGTTATCTCCTAATCCAGGAGTGATGACAAGCTAGTCAATAGTGATGGTCAGATTGCTTGGCAAAGAGCTGTAAACAAAAGGTTGCAAATTTTCATAAATAGTAATTTGAAAAAGTAATCATTTTTACATGTACTATCCAATGACACGCATCCGTGAAGTTCGGAATAATAGTTTCACTTTATATCGGATAAACACCATCACATACAATGGAATCTTTTACATCTACTTTTGATTACTCCATAAATGAGGGGGAAGCAGTGGGAAACCAAAAGGGGAAATGACCAAGGTCTGCCTTAATTTGTGCCAAAGTGCATGCCATATACCGCATTTATTGTTTCAAAGTAACTCATACCAGCCAAAAGCAGAGGGCCACCTGTAGATAGCCCGGTCAGGAGTCCTGCCCTTCATCATTACAGATGGGCTGAATGCCTTAGGCCAGTGTTCTCCAACTCCAGTCCTCAAGAGCCACCAACAATGCATGTCTTCAAGATTTCCTTAGTATTGCACAGGTTGTGGAATCATCCCCTGTACAGGTAATTAAATCACCACCTGTGCAATACTAAGGAAATCCTGAAGACATGCATTGTTGGCGGCTCTTGAGGACTGGAGTTGGGGGGGGGGGGGGAAGGTGGGGGGGGTGGGGGGAACACTGGCCTAGATGTTTCAGATTACAGAGACCCAAAGCAGAATGGAGACTTGGCTTCATGGCAATGGTTTAACCACATGATAATCTTAACCTACAGCTAGTGCAGTCCGCTCTGGAGGTTTGTGCGTACATCCGAAGAGAAGAACTCACAGTTCCACCAGTAGCAGGACCATTGTGGAGTCTGATTGGCTGCAGGGGTGAGGACTTCAGCAGCTCTTCATTGGATGACGTGCTGCACAAGTAACCTGACCGCTGCCGTCAATCATGCGCAGAAATGGTCCTGCTACTGGTGGATCGGCAAAGTCTTCTCTTGTGTAAGCGTAAACCTAGGAGCAGTATGCGCTGGATTCTGGTATAAAAGTAGTTTGTTAATATTTACTTCTCCAAGTAAGGCTGCTTTCACACTACGTCTTTTTAAACATGAGTCATCAACTTTTTTTGCTGTAAAAAAGTGGATCCTGTTTTTACAAAGAAAAACGCATGCAAACGCAAGTGTTATTTTGCCACTTGAAGTTTATGGGCGGGCATTGAAGTCATGTGATCGGGCGTGAGGGGAATGGACGTGAAACACTGGGAGCCGGCATCTGACAGCTGCAGATGCTGGTAACCAAGGTAAACATCGGGTAACTAAGCGAAGTGCTTTGCTTGGATACCCGATATTTACCTTGGTTACGAGCGTCCGTAGCTGCTAGGAGCCGGGCTGCCTGCTCCCTGCACACGTAACCAAGGTAAACATCGGGTAACTAAGCAAAGCGCTTTGCTTGGTTACCCGATATTTACCCTTATTACGAGCGTTCGCCGCTCTCGGGAGGGGGGGGGGGGGGGGGGGGGAGGAGGAGAGAGACTGATCACACCAGGCTGGTTTCTGGGCATGCTCAGTAGAGCAAGCAGGATCCTGTCTATCAGCATGCCAGCGTTCACATGCGTTTGCGTGCAGTATAGTCAGGATCCAGTGAAAAACAGTCATTTGAATGCAGCTCAAAAACGCTACAAGTAGAGTTTTTGAAAAAAGTAAAAAAAAAAAAAACTGCAAGTTGCTGGATCCTCACTATCACGCACGCAAACGCAGGTGAACGCATGTTGACGCGAGTCCATTGCAAATGCATTGAAATGAAAACGCATTTGCATTAAAAAAAAAAAACGTTCATGACGCATGTTAAAAAAAAAAAAAAGTAGTGTGAAAGCAGCCTAAGCGGTGCACTTTTCCTCCCCCTCCCATGATAAATGGGAGTGGATTAGTGTGGAGGAGTGCGATTAAATACGGTCATCAATTCAGCCAACCAAAATGTGGGTGTAAGAGGTAGAAAAAAGGTTTTTTTAGACTGTCCAGTCTACAGATATATATTGCCTATATACCAGGCAGAGCAAGTCTGCAAGCAAATCTACAAATGTACAATCACAAATAGAAGAAAGGTATATACGGCCTGGTAGGGCACAGAGGCAATTTATAGCCACACTAAGGCTATACATGAAGAGCATGTTTCCAATTAGGCTCCCTGGGATTATACGCGTTCTTTAGGAAGCACATTAACGGTCTGACAAGAGTTTTCCTGGGTTTCCCCTTTTTACGACGCAGCTTAATTTATAAGCGAAGTTGCTTTTTCCTTTTCCCACATTTGTGGCATGCTGAAAAGCAATTAAAGACCCCTGAAGAAAACCGGCACCTGCAGATGAGAAAAAAAAAAAAAAAAGTAAAGTTTGCCTGGAAACTGAACTGTGTATTGTGACCGACGTCCTCAATTCTCCTACATGCGCCTTGCCTCTTCCTGTATTCAGACTGGTGGAGTCACAGAACACAGATCCCAGTGTTCCTGTGAAACCCCCACAATTAAGCAGCTGAATCTGCTACATTCTTCTTCAGCCGTCTTTATACCAAAGAGCCTTTGCAAAATGCCTGAAATGAAGTCACACGACATCCAGATGCGCCAGGCCCCCCTTCATAATAATTTCATTTCTCACAATTTTGGTCCAGATGACTTCAATTCTCGTTAATCACAAGCTGAACGTCAGCGTTCCTGTACTGTGCAGGCGAGGAAGCCCTAATACTCATCATTATGGGCATCATCAGCGCAGGCACAGGCCTATGGAGTCTGTAAGGCCAAGTGCACACTGCCATCTATGGACTTCACTAACATACATTTACATTATATGGTTAAACGCCCCAAGACACCCGGTGGAGCCTATATGGCCTCACATATTACATCCACAGACATTTAAGGGGTTGTCTACTCAGTCCTTAGGTGTCCTTGAAGTAATATAACAGTACTTTGCAAAAGTCTCTCTCCTCAACTCGGAACATTTTCCCTGTCCCTTTGCTAAAAGGCAATCCCGACAGCATGATGCTGCCACCACCATGTTTCTCTGTGGGGATGATGGTCTTGGGGTGATTAGCTGTGTTGGTTTGGTGCCAGACATAGTGTTTACCTTAGTGGTCAAACAGTTACATTTTGGTCTCATCTGATCACAGCACCTTCCACCAAACATTTGAGGAGATGAGATTTCGGCTTGCCATTGAGCCTAGAGATCAATCTGCGCTGTCCCTGGGTACCATTTCTTTGAAGCCCCAGCACGGCCGCCCCAGCACGGCCGCCCCAGCACGGCCGCCCCAGCACGGCCGCCCCAGCACGGCCGCCCCAGCACGGCAGCCCCAGCACGGCAGCCCCAGCACGGCAGCCCCAGCACGGCAGCCCCAGCACGGCAGCCCCAGCACGGCAGCCCCAGCACGGCAGCCCCAGCACGGCAGCCCCAGCACGGCAGCCCAAGCCCCAGTCTCCGTAGCCAGAGCACGGCAGCCCCAGCACAGCCTCCTCCAATACTGCTACTGCCCCCTCCGGTAAGACACCACCAGATTACAAGACTGACCCCATTTTTTTTTTCCCCCACCTTTTTTTGCTTTGAATTTGGGGTGAGTCTTATAATCTGGTGCATCTTATTAAACAAAATATGGTTTATGACAGACCCCGGGAAACAGACTGTACACAGGTAGACGTCCTTCCACTAAGCTTTGACTTATGATGGTAATTGCACAAGAATTTTTTTTTATTTTTTTTTGGGGGGGGGGGGCTTCGTAGCAAAAGGGATGAATAAATAAATGTGGCAATTTATTTTATCCCATAGATTTCATTTTTGCCAATTCTCTTCTCACTTCCACAACTTAGACTATCCAATGCTGATGCATCACACAAATCAAATATTTTTATAAACACAGGCTGTAATGTAAAAAGAGGTAAAAAGCCGAGGGGGTGAATACTTTTGTAAGGCACTGCAAACAGCACCGGTTGGGAGGAGTCGTAGCAGTTTTCAATGCCTCCAGACATCAATCCCACCTGTAGGAGAGTTGCGAGAAGAAAGCGCCGATTGGCTGCAGGAATCGCATTAAAATGACACGCGTTCCCCTGGACCGGCCCCGGCGGGGAGTATGTGTGTGAGTCTACTGAAGGTGAGGGAATCGGGGAGAAGGACTGAAAGGCTTTCAGTCGTGACATGGTGTTGGATAGTCATGATGTCCGGACTACGTGTAACCAGTCAAGCTCTTCGACACCAAAAAAGTTTCTCCAACCATCTCTTTTTGGACCTCGCTTTGTAAACCGGGCACGGCCGTGGTGGAACCGGAAGAGACAAACTGTCTCGCATGCTGAAGCATTAAGATTTCGCTTCACTGGAACGTTTGGGCCTGTAATCCATTGGAGAGTCTCAGCTGCTTGAAGGATTACACTTGACAGTAGATGGCAAATTGGAGAGAAAATGCCTGGGGTTTAGCATTTTCCAGGCAGCAAACATTGTCCTTTGTACAAGGGGCTTCTAATAAGTCTTCGGCTTTGTGATCTTTTTTGTTTCTATGGTAACGAATGTTACATCACTTGAAAGCCTTGTGTGTAATATAGGTTTTCAAAATTTTGTGTTTGTTGCTTATGGCAACAGTGCCTACGCACGCGGGAAAACAAAATGGCGGAGTCTAATGCGATCTTCACAGCAACTGAGAGCAGAGGAGGGATAAAATTCTTGTTTCTGCAAAGAAAGTCAGCGAAGGATATTCATGGTGATATGTCGCAGACATTGGGGGGGGGATCAATGCCCTTCATATTCCACAGTTAACTGGGTTGCCAAATTTAAAACAGGCCACTTCAGCACCAATGATGAGTAACGTCCTGGACGACCGAGAGTGGTTGTTGTTCCGGAGATAGTCGATGCGGTGCACAACCTCATACTGGAGAATCAGCAAATTTCAGCTAAAGCAATAGCAGACATCATGGGGATTTTTCGTGAACATGTTTGTGTCATTATCCACAAACATTTGGACATGAGGAGGCGATCTGCAAAGTGGTTCCCCAAATGTTTGGGAAGTTTTCACTCGCTGCTTCTCTGATCTGTTGTCAATTTGTCAGTGTTTCCAGACCCATAAGCACTTCCTGAATCGACTGGTCACTATGGATGAGACCAGGATTTATTTGTAGGATCCTGAAAACAAGGAGCAGTCAAAAGAGTGGAGACACAGTGGTTCTCCTCATCCAAAAAAGTTCAGGGTGAAAAAAATCAGCCACTAAAAGGTAATGGCGTCTGTGTTCCAAGGTAAGGAGGGTGTGCTGCTAGTGGACTACCTTCAAAAAGGGTTCCACTATCAATGCAAGGTATCACATTGAACTTTTGGACCAACTGAAGGCAGCTCTGAAGACCAAGAAGCGCGGCAAGCTGTCCAAAGGAATCTCGTTCCTACAAGACAACGCCTCCGCTCACACTGCACAAGAGACCACAGGAAAACTGGCAGAGCTGGGCTTCCAGCTGGCACACCATCCACCTTATTCACCAGATCTAGCTCCATCCAACTATCTTCTGTTTCAAAACCTGAAGAAACACCTCAAAAAGGTACCAAATTTCACACCATTTCTGATGCCATGGCTGCTACGGATGCCTGGTTTGAGGCACAACCGAAATAAATGTAAAGTTTCATCATCCTATCTTGTTTCTTTATGGGTAAAGCCAAAGACTTAACAGCCCCTTGTAAATACAGAAATGAGAATTTTACTAGTCATCATATTTGTCCATCCTAGAAGCATAACCGTGACCACTTATAGACCACAGCTCCCCACTTACCTAAAAGGATGCACAAAATTGGCTCAGTCTGCGGTTCTTACGCCAAACCTGCACTTATACAATGCAAAAATTGTCTAATGTAGAAGAAATCTAGTTGTAAGTGCTCAATTGTTTGAACATAATCCACAAATGTGGCATGAACCAAGCCTTAGAAGCTGATGTATTCACAGGAGGGCGAGAGTTAATATTGTGGCACTATAGAATAAAATATTTATAAATCAAAACGTTAAAAAAAAAAAAAAAAAAAAAAAAAAGTGATGTCTTAAAGAAAAAAAATTATCCAGTTTCTTCACCATATATATATATATATATATATATATATATATATATATATATATATATATATATATATATATATATATATATATATATATATATATATATTATGTATAATAAAAAATTATAATATACACATAAAAAAAATTTTGTTTAAAAGAACAGAAAGTCCTCAGTGGTTGATACCTTTTAATGGCTAACTGAAAAGATGGTAATAATTGCAAGCTTTCGAGACTACTACTAATATACACATACACACACAAAAATAAAAACCTCTGCACTCGACCTACTACCTAGAGAGCTGGGTTTTCTGGGAACATAAAAATGAGAAATCTGTCTGGTCCGCTGATCTCCCTGCACGCTGGCAGCCTCTCAAACATCTGTTAAAGGTCAGATTTCCCCTGCATGGAACCAATCAATAGCGCTATACAACTCTACAAGAACCAAGACAAGCCTCAAACAAAGACCACTGTTTCACAAGACGAAGGAATTCTAACAAAAAAGTTCAACTCCACATCCTTTTCCACTATCCCTTCCCCCTCGACGAGGTTTTAAAAAGGAAAATGAAAATATAAAAAACGCCGAACCCTTTCCTCTCCATCACCCGTAAGAACGCCGGCATTAGCGCTCATACCTAATGCATTCCTCCGCTTTATTAGATGCCAGCAATCTTCTGCATTATCCCTGCAGAGTCTGCTCTGAATCGTAACCCCCAATGTTACATGAAGTCACAAAAAACACGTCTTTTAGAGTTTTCACACATATGCAACTTTTTAAAAATATTGCAAGCGAGAAGTAGCGAAGTATTAAAGAGAAGCATTTCAGAATAAATGTATTAATCGGGACCCAAAGTAACAGCCTCATAAGTCTAACAGGTTGTCAGTTCATGTCTTGAGACCAATGGTTGATCTGGAAATCACAGCCTTAAAGGGAACCTCTCACCATTTCTTCACCATATAAGCTGCGGCCACCACCAGTGGGCTCATATATACAGCATGTTAGAATGCTGTATATAAAAGAGCCCAGGCCGCTGTATATAACATAAAAAAACACTTTATAATACTCACCTAACGGTCGCGTTGCAGTGGAGTTGGGCCATATGGGCGTCTCCGTTGTCCGGTGCCTCCTCTTTCGGCCATCTTTGTCCTTCTGAAGCCTGGGTGCATGACGCGTCCTACGTCACACACTCGCCGGTCCTGCACAGGCGCACTGCAATGTCTTGATCTGCCCTGCTCAGGACCTCAATGCCGGCGAGTGTGGATGATTTAGGACGCATCATGCACTCCAGCTACAGAAGGAGGACGAAGATGGCCGAAAAAGGCAGTGCTGGCACTGGACAACGGAGACGCCCATCTGACTCAAATCCACCACAGCGCGACTGCTAGGCGAGTATTATAAAAGGGTTTGGTTTTCTTATGTTCTACACAGTGGCCTGGGCTCTTATATATGGCATTCTAACATTCTGTGTATAAGAGCCCACTGGTTGTGTCCACAGCTTATATGTCGAAAAACCGGTGACAGGTTCCCTTTAAGTGGGCCAGGGAAACGAAGAGGTCTTGAGCCGGTCTTATCTACAGCAACCATCACTTTGCTAAAAACAAAAACGGAACATGCAATTCCAGCCTCATGAAGAATAAGCCCCCACAGATATCACAAGGAGTCACAAAGTATTCTTACAGGTCTGTATTCTGCCATATGACGGCACGCTACAGCAGGGAAAAAGTCTTACAGCCAAGTAAAGCAGGTTCGTCTGAGGTCAGCGAGAAGAGACCCAGATACCGGGACGTCATTTACTGGGCGTCTAAGCGTTAACATACAGCAGCACAAACCAATTGGGTTTTCTCCATTCAGTTACATGTCCATGATATTCAGGAGTAGCCAGTGCCCCACTAACATATTGACCAATAGATTTCTGCCTATGCACAGCATGGACACAAGTGTGCCAGGCAGCCACAAGACCCTACAGGAAGTGATTGGAGGGGGGGGGGGGGTTGACAACACAGACACTTGAAAATTCAAGGAGTTGCCACTCTGCAGCAAAAGAGAAAGGTATCCAGTAAGTGGCACAGCGCCATAGCCAGGGCATAAATCACCACTGCGTGCCATCCACAGAAATGGCCTGGCTGTTAACACTAGAAATGGCCTTTAATTAAAATAAGCTAGCCAAAAAGGTTAGTCGTACAACCTTAACTACAAATTAGCCAGAATCTCAAGTCTTCCTTTCCAGCAGTAACACCAGTGTTATTAGCACTGACCCCTCCAAAGCCAGATTTCATATTGACTTGTTTGAGTGAAAGCCTGAACGATCCGTGCATGTTCAATAAAATGATCTGTGGTATAGGACAACGCTATACAATGTGTACGCCAAGGAGAATTCCATCATGTGATTAAAATGTACATCCATACCAGCACAGCGGGGGGAACACAGTCACCGTATATAGAACACTTTCACTTTAAAAAGGGACAGGTCAGTAGAAAATTCCAATACACGCAATTAAAATATATATTATATATATATATATATATATATATATATATATATATATATATATATATATATATATATATATATATATATATATATATATATATATATATATATATATATATGTATATGTATGTGTGTGTGTGTGTGTGTGTGTGTGTGTGTGTGTGTGTGTGTGTGTGTTTTTGTGTGTGTGTGTGTGTGTGTATATATATATATGTGTGTACATACATCTATATCATCTATCGAATATATCCATCTATCTAGAGAATATAATATATATATATATATATATATATATATATATATATATATATATATATATATATATATATATATATATATATATATATATATATATATATATATATATATATATATATATATATATATATATATTATACACACACACACACACACACATATCTATATATCTATCTAGAGAATATCTCTATAGATCTATACACACACACACTATATTTTATATGACTATGTGGCTATGCGCACACGTTGCGTAGTGTCCATGCTGAATAATCTGCAGCGATTTGGCAGTGCATGTTCCCCTGAAATCGCTGCAGAAACACTGCATAATGGGGATGCAGTGTGTCTGCAGAATAGATGCTGATTTCATGCGCTCGGGATGCTGCCTCTTCCATAGACAGAGTGGGAGCAGAATCCAAAGCGCACGGAATAAGTGACATGTTACTTTTTTTGAGCGCAGCGATTTGGATCAAAATTTCAGCATGCAAATTGCTGCTCTCTCAAACGCAACGTGCGGATGGATTATGCACATTCATAGATTGTGCTGGGGACGCAGGACGCATGCATTTATGTTGCAGTGCAATATGCAGCATAAACGCATGAACTTACGCTACGTGCGCACATAGCCTTAATGTGTTTTTTAGTATAAAAAGTGCGACAAAACTGCGACAAAAAAGCAAGAATCAACATGCTGCATTTTTTGACAGACGTTTGTGTCGTGTGCACAGCAAATCTGACTTCTGACTTCCCAGCAAAGTCTATGAGAACTTGCTAACAACAAAACTGCACCAAAAAAAGCGACAAAAAAACAAAAAAAAAAAAAACTGCTTTATGCGCATATAGCCTAAAACTCTTGTAACTTTCACATGGACCACTAGGCCTTGTGTTATAGACTCCTACTTCTTTTGGACACTTGGAAATTTGCAGAAATAGACTGACTCAGACCTTAAAGCCATGTTCACACAACTTTTTTGGAAAGTTTTTTTCCCTGATCAAAAGCTCATCTTGTGGCAGGAAATTCCTTTGAGTCATTGTTTTTGGTGCGCTTTTTTTTTTTTTACAAAAAGGCTTGTATCAATGAGAAAAAAAAAAAGTTGCAAAAACGCTGCAAAGAATTGACATGCTCATTCTTTGGAATTTGCAACAAAAACGCAGGTATTTGGCAAAACAGTCAGGAAAAAAATCTGCAGGCGATTGGTGTGTGTGCATGAGATTTCATAAATCTCAGACTTTGCTGGAACTGTAAAAAGCAGCTTATTAGCATGGATTTGCATAAAACCAACCAAAAAAGCCCTGTGTGAACATACCCTTAGGCTATGTGCGCACGTTGCGTAAATACATGCAGTTACGCTGCGCTTTGTAGCGCAGCGTAACTGCATGCGTTCTGCGTCCCCTGCACAGTCTATGGAGATTGTGCAGGGGCCGTGCGCACGTGGCGTTTAAGAGCGCAGCGCTTCGGCTACTGCCGAAGCGCTGCGCAAAAAGTAGTGACATGTCACTTCTTTCCTGCGCTTTGCCGGCAGCTCCTGCTCTGTCTATGGCAGGAGCTGCAGGCAGAGCGCATGGAATCGGCGCTCACTACGGACATTTCTGCAGCGATTTAAAGAGCACATGTGCTCTTCAGATCGCTGCAGAAATTTCTGCAGTGAAGTACGCAACGTGCGCACATAGCCTAATAGTCTGTATTGAAGTGAGCATGCTCTCCTAAGGGCAAAGGTTATAGATAGGTAAGAGGGAGGGGGTGAGCTGTGACATCACATATGAATGGCAAGAAGTCTTCTGTACATAAGCGAGTATAGTAGTGCGCCATTTTTACATTTGTTTTTTTTTTTTTCTTTTTTTCTTAAAGGGTGTATCCGGGCAATGTGCACACGGTCACAATGCCTCTGTATATCCAACATGAGTGGGTGGTCACAACCACAAGTGAGCGATCTGCATAGCTGAGGTCCTGTGCAAACTAGATTTCATCCACTTCTCAACAGAACACTGACAGGGATCATGAACATGGCCACGATTCAGCAACACACGGTCCTAGTGACTGCAGAGATCTAGAGCTTGGAAAATCGATTTAATATATTAAATGGAAAATTGGGAAAAAAAAAACAAAAAAAAAAAAAACGACAATTAAACATAAAAACCTGGTTTAACCCCAACACAGCACAGACGTAGTCCGTGGCGGTCTCACTACATCCCCTAAACCTGTGACAAGCAGTCAGACATTCCGGGAACCGGTAAGATTGGTGCTAAACAGTAACTGTACTGACATCCCAGAATAGTTGCACGTCATGGGAACATTGACATGTCGGTGGTGCGGTTGTCTTCTCGCTCCCCCATGATAGATTGGTGAACGTGTAACAATCTTGTGTTTATTTCTCTCTTTATAGGTCTTTCAGGTTTCTATTTGTTGACTACATTGGACTCAGGGGACTACTTCAGATGACGTGTATATAATAAGAATAATAATGTTTCATGTATGGGGTTGGTAATGGACAGGCAGCTGTAGATAATTATAATTTTATTCATTTATATAGGGCTATTAATTCCACAGCGCTTTACATACATTGGCAACACTGTCCCCATTGGGGCTCACAATCTAGAATCCCTATCAGTATGTCTTTGGAGTGTGGGAGGAAACCGGAGAACCCGGAGGAAACCCACACAAACACGGGGAGAACATACAAACTCCTTGCAGATGGTGTCCTTGGTGGGATTTGAACCCAGGACCCCAGCGCTGCAAGACTTCAGTGCTAACCACTGAGCCACCGTCTCGCCCGATCTGACACTCCCATTATTAACCCCAGGTCTTGCTGCTAGCTAACATTAACCCCAATAACCATTAACCAGATTACCCTGGTGCTGTGGCATTGAGAAGAGTTGCTTTAAAGCGCAAGAGCTGGTGCATCTAATTTGATGATCCACTTACTGGGGTGGCTGCGGGCTAGTATTTTTAGGCTAAGATATTAATAACCACTTGACTATCCCAGCATGATCATATCGGCCCGCAGCTGTCTCCTTTACCTTCAATTATTATCCAAACTAGGGTGGGGGGGATTCCATGTATGTTTTTTTTCTCACTCATTAGGTTAAGGGTACTTTCACAATTCCGTTTTTTCTTTTGGCGCAATCCGCTGTCTTGGGAATCAGCGGAATCTGTTAACGGATTCCGCTGTTTCCCATAGACTTGCATTGATCACGGATTGTGCCAAACGTATCTGCGTTGATTCCGTTGGCCGACGCTCCGTTGCTTCCGCCGAGCGGAAGCAACGCTGAATGTAATGTTATTTGCTTGCGTCAAAATGACGCCGACCAGCGCATTCCATTGCTTCCGTTAAAATTTGTAATGGCACCCTATGGTAGCGGATTCTGTTGCAAAGTGCTTTAATTTCTACGTTGCATGCCCAGAATGAAAAAAAAAAAAATTTAAAAAAAAAAAAAGGGCCGACGCATTCCGTTAGACGGACGGCAAACGGATGTAACGGATGCAACGGGTCCGTTATTTCACAGGAATCAGCTAACGGATTCCTGTGAAATGACGGATTTGTTGCATCCGTTGACACCACAAAAAAATAACGGATGAGTCAAAACGACGCAGCAACGGACCCAGTGGATTTCACCCAACGCAAGTGTGAAACTAGCCCAAGTGAGGCTAAACCCTTTAATGTCACATGAAAGCCAATTATATGTAAGATGAGGGCTGCATTACTTTGCTTTGGTCAACCTCCTATTTTTCAACCAACTTTATGGCTACAAAAACGCATGCAGCAAAAAACACAAGTGAGCTGAGGTTTGGGATTCATGAGGAAATTCAGCTGCATGAAAACCTGAAAAAACCTCTGATCGCAGGAACGTGCCCTAAAATGTTCCCATGTAGTAAACCAAGTGTACGTTGCTAGTGAATGACAAGTGAAGAACGGTTATTCCCATCTCTAAGATCCTATCCCAATATGTCGTAGGTGTAATAATTATTATTATTATTATTATTATTATTATATCAAATACCTTCAATTAGAAATTGAGTATAGTTCTGATAAACTGTCTCTTACCTCATGTACAGGGCATTGCAGCTTAGATATCCATGGTTACAACCATTCATATAGTGAGTTAGTTGCTAATGGTTGTAACTATGGATACCCTAAGCTGCAATGCCCTGCACATGAGGCAAGAGATATGGATATATCAGGAGAACTATACATTTCTAATTCAAGGCATTTACTAATATCACACAAACTACAAATCTTGGTGATAAGAATAGCCCTTAGGGGGGGGGGGGGGGTTCTTTAGCTGCTGAGCTTATTGATTGTCTGCAGCAATGATGCGAACGGTCAATGTTAATGTCAGGCAGGAGCAGCGGTGAGACGCAATTCCTGGAGCGAGGGATAGCAAATACTGCTTATTTCACATTACATGATTTAGGGTATCATTTGGGGTCCAGTTTTACAAAAGTGTAAACCCCACTTTAAAAAAAAAAAAAAAAGTATACAGCACAGACATTGAAAAACTGAATACATATTGTACCGGGAACACAAAGAAAACAGAGCTATTCCCGCACTGCGCAACATAACCCAAAACACTAGTGGCAATGGCGGCCTTGGATATAAAGCTATAAGCTCTTCTGGCACAATATGGGTAAGTAGGCAGAGTTAAAGCGTGGCCTAATTCTTCATTGCCCGTGTAGAGCAGACTGATGTAACACCAGCACGTTACAAGCCCATCCATCGCCGATGAATCATGTGCTGTCCCGTCTTGACATTGATGTGACCTTCCAGCATTTTCCCACTGAATCCATTGCGGCTGCAATCATTCTGTGTTTCAGGGGCCGCGTGAGTGAAGTCTTCAATTTCTATCCTTTCCACTCTGATATAATAAATAATATATTTTAGTCGCAGGCTACAGAGCTCCCCACGGGTCACCGCCATGTATCCTGCGCCACAGCTCCATACCATTTAGGAAATTAAATAGGAGACCTGAACAGAGCAGCTTTTCTGTAATATCCTTTCTGAGATGGAAAAGTTGGAGTTCATTCCCTAATGTCCTTGAAGCGTCACATGTGGCCAGTCACAGAGCGTGCCATACATTAAAGCCGGCAAGCCCGAGCACAATGGACCGTCAGTGCAGAAAAGCCGAGCCTTGTACCACACAAGCCACACCGCGCCATTAAAAAGACTTTCTGCATTACCTTAAATGCCCTTAATTTCTTAAAATTATATTTAAAAAAAAAATGTATATGTTAAAACTGCCAAATTAAAAAATGTTGCACACTTTATAAGATGCATACATACACAGCTGCTGGGGTAATTCAGGGGGCAGCTTCAAGGCCATCCTGCTCCGTCACACGTCTTCCATACACTTTAACGAGCAGCGCTTTACTGCGGTTTGTGCAGGGTCACTTCTCATAGGTTTCAATGGGCTCCATGAACGACATGGAGGCAGCAGAGTGTGTGCAGTAACTGCTTGTGACAAAATATGTAATCACAGAATTAAATCACAAAGCATGGCAAACACCGCGATGACGCAAAAAAAAACCGCCATCTGATGTGATCGCCATCATACAGGAGTGTAACCGGTACCCCGACAATAAAGCGGGAAGCACACTTCTCCCTCATACACAGAGAAGCTCATGGAGCTGACCGCGAATTATAAACATCTGATCCTTTATCTAACTCTCCCCTCCCCCGACATTGGTCAGAAAAATGTCAAGAGACCCCCATACACATTAGATGTTTGGCTGAAATGGTCAGGTTCTGACAACTTATCTAATGTGTACGGGGCCTGACACTGAGCAGATAATTACCTAGTTTGGAACTTTGTGTTCAGGATAAGTAAGACCCATCAATTCTCCTGACATGTTTTAGCAAATGACTGCATTAGTCATTGACAATAATGGAGCATCTTCCCTTTAAATGCTCCTTTGTGCCATTCCTCTATTACTCATCCTGGAAAGTTATGAATTAACTGTCCTCTAAAATTCCCTTTGTCAATAAGGGATGGGGGGTGTCCTTATAGAGCCAGTATTAATTGGCCTGTGTCAATGTTTTGGGACCAAACCCCATCTACTAACACCCAAATGTCAATATATTCACAAAATTGTAGGAGGAATGGCACAACGAAGTGTAATATAAATGTAAATGTAAAGAGAAGCCACTGCAGAAGCCTATGTAATGAGGAATACAAATGTACTAAAAACAGGTATTTATCAAAAGGGGGGGGGGGGGGGGAGGGAACGACGATACATACACTTTACAAGGGTTACATTCTGTATGACAAGTAGGATTCTGGTGTGCTGGAAGTAGTTTTATTTGATGTACCTTGATAATTATGACCACTAGGAGCGCTGTTTCACATAAAAATGTCCACAATAAGAGTTTAAGGCAGATATTTTCTGATTGAAAAATAAGCAAAATATTGGAAGATAAAAAGGAAATCTTGAAAAAGGTCCTAATGCTACATGGCAGGAAGATAAACTTTCTCCCCCTCTGCAAAAAAAAAAAAAAAAAATAAAGTATAATATATTTTGTTATATTTTTTAAACAAAAATCTATATAATAATAAATAATAATATATATGTGCATGTAGAATATAAATATATAACAATATAGGTATAATATATATATATATATATATATATATATATATATATATATATATATATATATATATATATATATATATATATATATATATATATATATATATATATATATATATATATATATATATATATATACACACACACACACACACACACACACATTTATGTTCTACATGCACACATACAGTATAATATAACACACACACACCTTTGTCAAAGTGTCATTTAAAAGAAGACGGCCCTATAACAGTGCGCAGTGTTTAGTCTCGGTTCTGCCCTTATCGGTTATGTTAGGAATTTGGATTCTTACAACAAACTTCAACTGAAAAAGGCTTTACCTACAGTAACAACGAACAAAGAAAGGCACAGATCCCAAACCTGCTTCATGTAGATGTCACATCTGTCCAAACAACAGGAGTGGAGCCTTCAGTCCCATGAGAATTATTGCCCAGTATCACACCCAGTGACATTACATCAGTGAGGACGTCCACTAGTGTCACTACAAACACCCACCTTTTCCGCTCTCAAAGAACCTGCTTGTATCACCCTACATCACAGTGTTTGGCTACAAGAATCCATGTGCACTAATACACAGGATAGCAAAATATTGGTCCGTGCCCAAAAGAAGGCTGCTTTCACATATCCGGTTTTTCCTGTGCAGCACAATCCGGCTCTTTGCAGAAAAAACGCAACAGTTTTTTTTTTTTTTTGCCGCCGGTTGCGATTTTTTTGCATAGACTTTCACTGGTGCCGGATCTAGCTGCATGGGCTGGCGTTCGGTCTGGAAAAAAAAAAAAAAAAAACTCCGGATGCGGCGTGATTTGCAATGCATGCCTATGGACGCCGCATGCAGCGTCCTGCGGCAAACACCACATCCGGCCGCCGCATGCGGTTTTTTTCCACTGCACATGCTCAGTAGCGTGCCGCAAGCGGCAAAAAACGGACGGGCGAGGGGAGATTCTATGAGTTTGGGGACAAGCCAGGTAGGTTGTTGGCCAATGCATTGAGAGAAAGGAGAGCCCACACCCTCATACCCTGTATTAAGAACTCACGCGACGAACTAATCTATGCCACCCCTGACATATCTAATACTTTCCATGATTTTTATTCCAAGCTATATAATTTACCTGTCGAGCCCCCTGCGTCGAGTGACGGATGCCCCGCAATACCCTCACCTTTTCGGCGTCTCAATAGCTCCATAATTGAAAACCTGGAAAGCCCATTTTCATTGAATGATCTGCTAGCAGTGATCCGCGACACACCGGGAAACAAGAGTCCTGGACCCGACGGATTCCCTGCCAAATTTTACAAGGCCTTTGCAGAGCGGTTGGCACCTTTAATGCTTCTTTCCTTCAACTCAATCTCGGACTCTGCCCCTTTCCCGCCCCATTCAACCACCGCCTATATTTCCCTGATCCGTAAAGAGGGAAAGGACCCCACGGCATGTGGTAGTTTCAGACCGATATCACTCCTTAATGTCGATTTAAAATTCTACGCCAAGCTACTGGCAAATAGATTGGGCCCTCTGCTCCCTGACCTAATTCATCTAGATCAGGTCGGATTTGTCCCGGGTAGGGAGGCAAGGGACAATACCATAAAGACCCTAGATCTAATCCAACACGCGCACAATAAAAAACTCTCTCTTATGTTGCTGTCCCTGGATGCCGAGAAGGCGTTCGACAGAGTCTCATGGCAGTCACTTTCACAGACACTGGAGCATATAGGCCTGGGACCTGTTTTCTCATCCAAGATTATGGCCTTATATCATTCCCCGACTGCATATCTTAAGATTAATGGCACTCTGTCGAGACCCTTCCCCATCCGGAACGGGACCCGGCAAGGTTGTCCCTTGTCACCGTTACTTTATGTTCTAGTAATGGAACATCTGTTATCGGCCATCAGGAATAACCCGGATATACAGGGTGTTCGGATCGCCAACCGGGAGCATAAATGTGCCGCGTTTGCCGATGATCTCCTTATTTATCTATGTAACCCTCTCACATCCCTCCCGTCTCTACTACTGGAGCTAAACCGCTTCAGCAAATGGTCCAACTTTAAAATCAATTTTGATAAATCAGAGGCCCTAAATATCTCTCTACCCCTAACGACGGTAAATGCTCTTAAACCAAATTTTCCCTTTCGATGGCCGCCCCACGGCAGTATTGGATACCTGGGTATAAAGATCCCTGCTGACCCAGCCAGGCTTTTCCAATTAAATTATCAAACTTTCCTGTCAAGGCTCGAGGGAGACTTGGCCTCATGGCAAAAAGGCACTCTATCGTGGTTTGGCAGGATTAGCGCTCTCAGGATGACGGCCTTGCCACGACTGTTGTACTTAATACAGACGGTTCCGGTCTACATCCCGGCAGCATACTGGGCCAAGGTACAACGCCTATTCAATCAATTTGTCTGGACCAAAAAGCGAGCTCGCTTGAGATCCAGCGTCTTAACTAGGACCAAGAACGCAGGCGGAGCGGGTCTGCCCGATTGTAGGCGGTACTACATGGCAGCCGCGTACGCCAGGGTTCTGGACCTTCTGCATTGTTCTGGATCCAAGCTCTGGGTTGACCTGGCGCAGGATTTGTGCCCTTTGTCAATTCCGACCCTGCCGTGGACTTGGCCTCTCCTCACCAAACATAAAATTGAGATGTCCTATAGCACCAAACAAACATTGAAGACAATACATTCTATGTCATCACGCAACCTCATGATCCAGCCTAGAGGACCCCTTATGCCACTAACTGACAATCCAGAGTTCCTGCCGGGAGCATCGTCCAACAATTTTCTGGGCAGCACGAAACTAAACCCCCTGAGATTAAAACAGGTGGCCCCGGGGGGTTCCCTCCTTCCGCTCCGGGAGATTGTAGAGAATCGTAACTTCAAACTGCGGTTCCATTTTGAATATGCCCAACTCAAACACTTCATAACCTCCCCAGATACTGTCAGGGCCCATTGCCCGCCCCAAACACCTTTTGAAAATCTTTGTAGTGGGTCTTCTGATTCGCGCCATGCAATCTCAAGGGTGTACAAGTTTATAACAGGCACGGCTGAGACGTCCCGCCCTCACTTTTGTGCGGCATGGGAAACAGAGCTCAATCAGACGTTCCCTAGGAAACAATGGGAGCGTTGTTACCGCCTGACCCATAGGTCAGTGGTGGCCACCAGGATGCAAGAAACCAGCTATAAAATTCTTTCTAGGTGGTACAGGGTCCCAGCATCTCTTCATGCATGGTGTCCCGAAGTTCCTGACACATGCTGGCGCTGTGGAGCGCAGGGGGGCACCATGTCACACATCTGGTGGTACTGCCCGAGTCTGTCGGTCTTTTGGAACAAAGTATTGGTGGCCATCCATGAGGTTACCGGGATTGTGGTTCCCAGCCGCCCAGAAGCTGTTTTGCTGTACATCTTTAACATACCCGAAAATGTCTATAAAAAATCTATCCTAGGTCACCTCCTCCAGGCTGCCAAGACAGTGATCCCACGACGTTGGAAGGATCCTACCCCCCCTACGCTAGATGAGTGGGTAATGGAGGTGAATGTAATTCACCGGATGGAAATGGTGATGGCCCAGTCACGTGGGCAGACGGTAGAGATAGCCGCCAAATGGTTCCAGTGGGAATCATTCCTGTCAGGTAAAAAATTACTGGAACTAATCTAATCTCCGGAGGACAAGTACCCTGGCCCCCCTTATTCTTCAGATATATACTACCCTTTTGATGTATTATGGTCCAACAGACACAGTATCAGCTCCGGTCGCCGTGCCCAACTTCCCTCCCTTCCACTTCCTCCTCTGACCCACTCTTTTCTCTCTACTCTTTACGACTGCCTCTTTTCTTAAGCTTTCTTCTTTGTTTCACTATCTTCTAGGGTTTAAAAATGATTATCCATATATCTTTGTAATCATCCATATTCCATTATGAAGCTCTTGATAGTTTTTTTTTTTTTTTTATTGATTCAGATTATGGATGAACGCTATTTGATACAGCATGGTTTTGTGTCCTTCTCATGTATGTTTTATGTTTCTTTTGAAAAATTTAATAAAACTTTAAATTGGAAAAAACGGACGGGCCGCATGTCAAAAACTTATGCAAAGGATGCGGTTTTGTCGCTGCATCCGTTGCATAGGTTTTAGAGCCGGATTGGCCGGCTCTGCTAAAACCGGAGGGGTGAAAGCAGCCTTACAGGACATATGGGCAGGAATAGTGGTGTCGTTGGGAGTGCAGACGATTGGAGAGACGACCGGTCCATCTGAGTGCGGCTATAGCTGCATGGACAAGGCTTTGGTAGCATGATCTCAGCGCTGCGCATCAGGGAGCGGGCGTGCACAGCCGCTGGGGAAGCACAGGTCATCACAAAACCACGTCATCCATTCATTACACATTACAATCCAGCAGTATGTGCGCCTTCACAAATGTCATGATGCCTGATGTTTAATCACAGCCGCAGAGCTGCAGTACACACATGATTAAAGCCACAAAACCACAAGTAAAACTCTACAAAAAGTAAAGAAATTCATACACCGCATTGCGCAACACTCCCCAAACGTGAGAGCAACCGCTCAGGGTCTTCATTTTTCCATGAAAGCTGAGGCCGAGGTTATTTTGCCATGTTACAGGCTCTGTTCCCGGTTTTCATCTCTGCTGGAGCCGGGCCAGGAAGTTTCCAGTGAACTATATAAAGCAAACCATATGTGTGAAATCACTGAGCTCAGCAGCGCCGGGGTCATCCTTGCATTTGCCTGTGACAATAGCTGCAGATCAGCTTTTACCATGTAAGCAAGTTTCATAAAAGAAGGAAAGACATTTTAAAGGCAGCGGCCACAGCAAGGAAGCATCGGAATAACCACAAGAGCCGACCCCTAATAAAGGGAAGAAGAACCCAACAGCTAAACCATCACAGATTGCTTCACTGAGTCACAAATCACTCCCCATCACTTCCACTGCGCTAGATCTTCACTGTCACGTCCTCCAGAAATGTAATCGCTTATTCAGGGGCCACGCACGGCATCGAAATACAGTCTGAAGGCCATCTGTATCGCCACAAGACAGGAACATCTCGTATGATATCCTATACATACATTATATTAGGGAGATTTCTGGATTTACATGCATCTACCATAGAACAGCTGAAAGAGCCCTAGAATTGGGGTCCTGAGCCCCTACTGCTGCTGCACAGCCACAGTGAAGTGCGGTGCGAAAGGAGCAAAGGTGTAGAATAATATGGGGCTGAAACAAATCCTCACACTGTCCCAGGCTACATCGGTCGAACCCAGACAGATCGCACATCCACCATATGTTTGAGGTCTCCCGACTCCCCCTGACAAATATTGTTGGGGTGGTATATGAAAAAGCTCGGTCTCATATCTGGGTTTCATGGTTGAGTATGAAGCAAGATGTATAAACTGGTGGGAGCTCTGCAGACTCCTAGGCATGTATCAGGCCAATCGGTTTAGTTAGGCCAGCACGTACTTGGACCTTGAAGAATGTGTCAAACTTGCCTTAGAGTACCGTCACACTTTAGCGGCGCTCCAGCGATCCCACCAGCTATCTGACCTTATCAGGATCGCTGGTGCGTCACTACATGGTCGCTGGTGAGCTGTCAATCAGGCAGACCTCACCAGCGACCAGTCCCAGCCAGCAGCGACACATGGAAGTGGTAACTAAGGTAAATATCGGGTAACAAAGCGCTTGGTTACCCGATATTTACCTTGGTTACCAGCGCACACAACTTAGCGCTGGCTCCCTGCACTCGTAGCCAGAGTACACATCGGGTTAATAAGCAAAACGCTTTGCTTAATTACCTGATGTGTACTCCGGCTACTTGTGCAGGGAGTCGGCACTGACAGCGTGAGAGCGGTGGACGCTAGTAACCAAGGTAAATATCGGGTAACCAAGCAAAGCACTTCGCTTGGTTACCCGATATTTACCGTGGTTACAGCTTACTTCAGGCTGTCAGAAGCCAGCTCCCTGCTCTCTGCACATTCAGATCGTTGCTCTCTTGCTGTCAAACACAGTGATGTGTGCTTCACAGCGGGACAGCAACTCAAAAAAATTGAACCAGCACTGTGTGTAACGAGCAGCGATCTCACAGCAGGGGCCAGATCGCTGCTCAGCGTCGCACACAAAGCGAGATCGCTAATGAGGTCACTGGTGCGTCACAAAAACCGTGACTCAGCAGCGATCTCGCTATGTGAGAAGTATCCCTTAAAGGGAACCAGTCATCCAATGACACTATCTGCAGATATAGTGGTATTTAGCATGATAAAATACTCCTTACACATTGGTTCCCTATAAACAATCACCAGGATTATCGTATATAACCTAAAGCCAGTGCTATACTGGCATCATCAGGCTGAGTCTATACATACCCTTAGTGGTCAGCTCGGATGTATAGGTTTTGAAATCCAAGAAAGTAAAGTTTATAAAAAATTAGCTGCTTGTTGAGTGACAGCAGCTGAGGATCAGATAATATCTGGGGGGGGTATTCATAGTTATCCCCTCCCCCTGTTAGAATTAGCATTTGTATGATATAATTGACCTAGAAGGACCTGTGTGAGGTCATACCCATGTGACCAAAAGGGGCGGGGCCTCAGCTGACAAATGTTGCTTCCTTGTATCAGCTTTGTTGGCTGAGGCCGCGCCCCTTTTAGTCACATGGGTATGACCTCACCACAGGTCCTGCTAGGTCGATTGTATCATACTTGTGCTAATTCTAACAGGGAGGGGAGAACTATGATTATCACCCCCCAGATATCTGCTCCTCAGCTGCTGTCACTCAACAAGCAGCTAATTTTATAAAAACTTTACTTTCTTGGATTTCAAAACCTAAACATACGATTTAACCAGTACAGGTATGTATAGAATCAGCCTGATGGCTTTAGGTTATATACGAAAATCCTGGTGATTGGTTCCCTTTAACTGCCGGTTTTGCACACATACACTGCACAGCACACTGTCAAAGTGCCTGGCAGGGATTACAGCGCCTTCACTGTGCTGTGAACGGTGGCTAACACATAACCCTGATGACTGCAGGGAGAATATAATTTAATTTTCCACCAGTAGCCATTTCTTCCCTAAGCCTGCAAAACAAGATTTATATGCCTTTTACTTGCAGATTACCACAATTTCTGCAGGTAAACAGCCTTACTGGACATGACTAAGCAATCTGAACTAAAGGCCCCGTCACACTAAGCAACATCGCTAGCAACATCGCTGCTAACGAACAACTTTTGTGACGTTGCTAGCGATGTTGCTGTGTGTGACATCCAGCAACAACCTGGCCCCTGCTGTGAGGTCGTTGGTTGTTGCTGAATGTCCTGGGCCATTTTTTAGTTGTTGCTGTCCTGCTGTGCACATTTAGCTGCAGCACACATCGGGTAATTAACCCGATGTGTGCTGTAACTAGGAGAGCAGGGAGCCAGCGCTCAGTGTGCGCTGCTCCCTGCTCTCTGCACGTGTAGCTCCGTGCGGTGGTAACCAAGGTAAATATCGGGTTGGTTACCCAATATTTACCTTAGTTACCAAGCGCAGCATCTTCCACGCGGCGCTGGGGGCTGGGGGCAGGTCACTGGTTGCTGGTGACAGCTCACCAGCAACTCGTGTAGCGACGCTCCAGCGATCCCTGCCAGGTCAGGTTGCTGGTGGGATCGCTGGAGCGTCGCAGTGTGACATCTCACCAGCAACCTCCTAGCAACTTACCAGCGATCCCTATCGTTGTTGGTATCGCTGGTAAGTTGCTTAGTGTGACTGGACCTTAAAACACTGTTCTGTTTTCTTCTAGGTCTGTCTGGCTTCTTCTTTCCCCCACTGAAGACACAAACAGGAGAAACTGTTTACAGTGCCTACAAGTAGTATTCAACCCCCTGCAGATTTAGCAGGTTTACACATTCAGAATTAACTTGGCATTGTGACATTTGGACTGTAGATCAGCCTGGAAGTGTGAAATGCACTGCAGCAAAAAAGAATGTTATTTCTTTTTTTATTTTTTTTTTTAAATTGTGAAAAGTTTATTCAGAGGGTCATTTATTATTCAACCCCTCAAACCACAAGAATTCTGTTTGGTTCCCCTAAAGTATTAGGCGGCTTTCACACATCCGGCTTTTGCAATGCGGCACAATCCGGCACTTTGCAGGAAAACCGCAACCGTTTTTTTTTGCTGCCGGTTGCGTTTTTCCTGCATAGACTTTAATTAGTGCCGCATTGTGCCGCATGGGCTTGCGTTCGGTCCGGTTTGTGCCGCATGCGGCAGATTTAGCTGATGCGGCGGCCGGATGGAACGTTCCCTGGCACGTTTTTTGCTCCGGCAAAAAAAAAAAAAAAAAAACACATCGCGCCGCATCCGGCCGATGCAGCGCTTTTCCCAATGCATCCCTATGGATGCCGGATGCGGCACAAACCGCATCCGGCCGCCGCATGCGGTTTTTGTCACAGCGCATGCTCAGTAGCATGCCGCAAGCGGCAAAAACCGGACCGGCCGCATGTAACAAACTTATGCAAAGGATGCGGTGTTTTCACCGCATCCGTTGCATAGGCTTCACAGCCGGATTGAGCCGCACTGCTCAAACCGGATGTGTGAAAGCAGTCTTAAGAAGTATTTCAGGCACAAAGAACAATGAGCTTCACATGTTTGGATTAATTATCTCTTTTTCCAGCCTTTTCTGACTAATTAAGACCCTCCCCAAACTTGTGAACAGCACTCATACTTGGTCAACATGGGAAAGACAAAAGGAGCATTCCAAGGCCATCAGAGACAAGATCGTGGAGGGTCACAAGGCTGGCAAGGGGTACAAAACCCTTTCTAAGGAGTTGGGCCTACCTGTCTCCACTGTTGGGAGAATCATCCGGAAGTGGAAGGCTTATGGAACTACTGTTAGCCTTCCACGGCCTGGACAGCCTTTGAAAGTTTCCACCTGTGCCGAGGCCAGGCTTGTCCGAAGAGTCAAGGCTAACCCAAGGACAACAAGGAAGGAGCTCTGGGAAGATCTCATGGCAGTGGGGACATTGGTTTCAGTCAATACCATAAGTAACGTACTCCACCGCAATGGTCTCCGTTCCAGACGCGCCCGTAAGGTACCTTTACTTTCAAAGCGTCATGTCAAGGCTCGTCTACAGTTTGCTCATGATCACTTGGAGGACTCTGAGACAGACTGGTTCAAGGTTCTCTGGTGTGATGAGACCAAGATCGAGATCTTTGGTGCCAACCACACACGTGACGTTTGGAGACTGGATGGCACTGCATACGACCCCAAGAATACCATCCCTACAGTCAAGCATGGTGGTGGCAGCATCATGCTGTGGGGCTGTTTCTCAGCCAAGGGGCCTGGCCATCTGGTCCGCATCCATGGGAAGATGGATAGCACGGCCTACCTGGAGATTTTGGCCAAGAACCTCCGCTCCTCCATCAAGGATCTTAAGATGGGTCATCATTTCATCTTCCAACAAGACAATGACCCAAAGCACCACAGCCAAGAAAACCAAGGCCTGGTTCAAGAGGGGAAAAAAAATCAAGGTGTTGCAGTGGCCTAGTCAGTCTCCTGACCTTAACCCAATTGAAAACTTGTGGAAGGAGCTCAAGATTAAAGTCCACATGAGACACCCAAAGAACCTAGATAACTTGGAGAAGATCTGCATGGAGGAGGAGTGGGCCAAGATAACTCCAGAGACCTGTGCCGGCCTGATCAGGTCTTATAAAAGACGATTATTAGCTGTAATTGCAAACAAGGGTTATTCCACAAAATATTAAACCTAGGGGTTAAATAATAATTGACCCACACTTTTATGTTGAAAATTTATTAAAATTTAACTGAGCAACATAACTTGTTGGCTTGTAAGATTTATGCATCTGTTAATAAATCCTGCTCTTGTTTGAAGTTTGCAGGCTCTAACTTATTTGCATCTTATCAAACCTGCTAAATCTGCAGGGGGTGGAATACTACTTGTAGGCACTGTATGTATTAGGGGGGGGGACGGGGATTAGGGAGGGATAGCCTAAGTTGTATGGTCGGCTTAAAGACCATGAATAACGCAACACTGCGCATGCGCCATCCAAGCTCCGTGTGTGAGGTAGAGCGGCCTCAGGACCCTGGTCTACTGGAATATTGAGGTACTAGTGGTGGGTCTATAGAGCTCATACAAGGTACAACACCATATGGTACATAGACATCAGCATGTCAATCAGGAGGCAGGGAGTGCGCTCTCATCATGAAGACCATGCTAGGCTTCTGGTGCAGTCTTTCAGTGTTGGAGGTAGTCAGGGGACACAATATTATATCAACGAGAGGTATGCGCATGTACAGCAATATGAAATCCTTACATAGGACAGCATATTAAGCTGACATTTCCTACAACAAATCGCAACGCATACTGTGCCCTGGAAATTCTGCAGCTTGTCAGCGTGCCAAGTTGTGCCAGGCCATTTGTAGTCAGATTACCATTCTTGGGGTTCCAGCTCAGCGAGAACATGGCCATTACTAGTGTTGGGATACTTTATGATTTTTGTTATTTAATGAAACAGGATTGACTGCAAATATAGTGTCCTCCATGTATTACCCCTCCATTAGCTGTATGTATGTGCTTAGACATTGGCGTGCACACGCTCTCCTTTATCTGCCTGTCTTTACTTGTCTTCAAAAAAAAAAAAAAAAAACCAAAGTCTCATGTTCCAGTGAAAGGCAAGAGATGCTTTAAATGTCTGAGAAAGCAAATAAGCCCTTCAGAAAATTAGATTATGTTCACATACATGCAAGTAAAAGTTCTCATTTTACATTTCCCTGTTTTCACGACAGGAGACAGGGATGTAAAAAGTGCACCTGTCCTCTGCAGCCAGACCACCGAGCCACTGGGACAGGTTGTATCCTGCGCCTCAATAGCATTAATCGCTTCCATTCACGACTGGTTCAGCCCACACCCTCAAGGCACCCCCCCCCCTTCCAAAATATACATACATACATACATACATATATACCCATGCACACACACACACAGACATATATACAGTACCCATACACACATATACCCATACATATAATAATAATAATAATAATAATAATAATATTTCTTTTTTCAAAATAGTATTTTTCACTCAAGTGCAGTGCAAAAAAAGTTAAAAAAAAAAAAAAAAAGGGACGAGTGTGTGCACGGTAACAAGTTATCCAGATGCTGAAATTGGTGATCCCAACTTTTAATAGCTCACAACGTGAGGGTAAGGTAATAGAGTATGCTCCTTAACTATTGAGATCTATGGAAGGTTAGTCACCTACTGTTACCATGCATGTATATTCACCATTTCGGCAACATTGACATTAGACAGCCTTCAATATAGAAATTTGGTGCAGAAATTTATGCAACCAAATACTCTGTGCACAAAGCCTTAGGCCCCGTACGCAGTAGCCAAATTTTCCGGCGGATTTCCTGCATGTATCGCTGCAGAAAAATGTTCTTAACCTTTCTGCAGTGATTTACCAGCAAGTCCAAAAGGGAAAAAAAAAAAAAAAAAAAAAAAAAAAAAAAAAAATGCGCACTAGGCTGATTTTGACAGCTGCATGTTTTGCTGCGGAATTCCCGCAGTAAAAACAATTGCATGTAACTTCTTTTCCACAGGTAGCTGCGGGATTTCACTAATGTAATTGTGAAATCTCGCAGGGAACAACCTGCGGCAAATCCGCATGCGGATTTCGGTGCGGAGTTTTTGCGTTTTTTTACCGCAGTTGCGGAAATCTTTAAAAGCTTGTGGAATGTTCTTAAGAAAATTCCACTTTCTAGTGCGCCCAGGGCCATAGGCTATGTGGCCAAGGGACTCTGTACCCACGATATATCCACAGGTATGGCCGCAGGTTTCCCACAGCTGATCCCCAGAATCTGCAGATATCCATAGCTGCGGGATTCCAGCGAAATAACTGCGGTAAACCTGCGGACATTTGTGCGATTTACCTGCGGAAGTCCCTGCCTCTATTCTCCATAGTGGAGAGGCGGGATTTCTGCAGATATTTCCGCAGGAATAATGGACATGCAGTTATGTGCGGCTGTGGGAGATCCGCAGCATATTCCGCAGCTGTGCATACTGCAGCATGGACACAGCACTCCCCATGTCCCATAGGATAACATGGGGAGTGTGTGTGCTTGCTAAAACCTGCGGATTTATCAAGAAAATCCAGATAAATCCACAGGTTTTCCGCAGCAAATTCCGCGGTTAGAGTCCCGTGGGCACATAGCCTTACATTGCTTTTTTCACATTCATATCACGAGTATAAACTCTTGTATGTAGAGTATAATTCTTTCTACACAGTTCCAAATAACAGGACTTGCACAAACCCATAAAAACATAATTGTATATATTAAGCGGAGTACACATTAATTATACCCAAATCCATAAACTACAAGAGAGATCCAATAATAGAATATACTCCTGTATGAGTGGTACCCATTGTCTCCTCTGCCCAGGATACAATCGCTGAGGATCCCGTGGAGGGTTGAAACAAGAACAACCATGTGAGCAGCGCATTTCAGTCCTCTCTGGGGGTCTTGGCTAATATTCCAGCTCTTCCTATGCAGACTGATGGGCAGGACACCGGCCCTGATGGCGGTTCTGTCTGGAGGTGAAATGGAAAAGGAGCCGGTTGTTTTCACGCTCGTGAGTGTCCTCTGTTGGCAGCTTCACAATTAAGACTTGGAAGGGATCACCGTAGTGGAGACCGAACATTACAACCCTGGAGTTTGGCAGAATGTGTAATCTTGGTGCATTTTCCATCGATGTTTCCAATAACCGCTCCACCCTTGTGTTTTAAAGGAGCCCAGTACAACACATTTAACCCTCATTTCAGCTGAGGAAATGTTTTCATGAGAGCCACTATCAACTTAAAGGGAACCGGTCACCAGATTTGGCGACAATAAGCTGTGGCCTTCACCACTGAGCTCTTATATACAGCATTCCAGAATACCGTATATAAGAGCCCAGGCCGCTGTGTAAAACGTAAAAAACACTTATAATACTCAACTAAGGGGCAGTCTTGTACGATGGGCATTGCTGCTCTCCTTCTGAGGCCCGTTTGCAAGATGTGTCCTACATCATGCATACTAGCCGGCATTGAGGTCCAGCGCGGGAGCACCTTGATTTGCCCTGCTCGTCAGGGCAGATCAAAGTATTGTAGTGCGCATGCGGTCTTTAACCTTTCTTTGCACATTACAGTACTTTGATTTGCCCTCAGCAGGGCAGAGAGAAGAATGTGTGCGCAGGAACCGCAATGTCGGCCTGTGTGGTTGATGTAGATGCGTCATCCATACTGGGCTGGGTAGAAGGAGGACGGAGATCGCAGCAGAGAGGGGGCGCCGGACCACAGAGCAGTGACACCCATCAGTCCGGACCGCCCCCTAAGGGAGTATTATAACAGCGTGATTTACATTCTACAACGTGGCCTGGTTTCTTATATACAGCATTCTATATACACACACACATTCGTATATACACAGACTGTCAGCTGAACCAGTCGATATGACCACATGAAAGCAGCTCAGAGTCTGCTTGCTTCCACAGGAGTGAAGCTGACACACCCCCCCCCCCCCCAAGCACCCCCCCCCTCCCCCCAAACACCCCCCCCCCCCAAACACACCCACCCCCCCCCAAACACCCCCCCACCCCAAACACACACTCTCCACCCCTCCGGCTGCAGTAACATCGGGTTCCTAGTCTCACATGACACTGGTTGCAGTGCTCACTCGGTATAAATCCGCAGCCGCTAATGGGCCACAGTTCTCACTTCCTTCAGACATTAAAATGCAGTGGTTACTGTTTGGCTACAAAGCTCGCGTGGCATAATTAGTGGCTGCTAATATGTTGCAGCTTGGGCTGCGTCCAAAGGAAGCATGAGAACTGCAGCCGATCGACGGCCGCTGATTATTATTCCCAGTGAGCACTTGAGCCAATGTCATGGGAGCTTCAGAAGACCCAGCACCAACGTTGGAGGGAGGGATAAATAGCATCTGCGATTTACATTTTATGCAGTATAGAAGGGTTTGTCCATCAGTGGACAGCAGGATGGCTCAGTGGTTAGCATGGTTTTGCAGCGATAGGGTCCTGGGTTCAAATCCCACCAAGAAGAACATCTGGAAGTAGTTTGCGTCTGTTGCTTCCAGTTTCATCCCACACCAAAGACATACCGATAGGGAATCTAGATTGTGAGCCCCAATGGGGACAGTGATAATGTTTGTAAAGCGCTGCAGAATATGATGGCGCTATATAAGCAATGCATATCATTTAGTGGTTAACCCCTTTAACTAGTCATTTAATGAGGGTTTGTCCTACTACTTTTTCCTGTACTGGTCACTAAGGAAAAAATAAGCAGTCAACAGCAACTTCCACAGTAACACCAGCCGCTCACTGAAGTCTCATAGCAGAGATTCTTCTGGTTCAGGGAATCTTACAGGCAAACTGTGAAAGAGCTGTGTACACACTGCTGTCCCGGGGCCGGCCCATATCCACAGACTCGTTTCATAGCTCTCCAGAAGGTTGGACAATGGTAGGCCTCAGTCTCCCTCATTCTGGAGGAGAGCCAATTTCCATAGGTTTTACTAAGAATCATTAACTGAGAATTCCCAACACCAGCTGGATCTCCACAAGCAGAACCAGTACCTTCCAAAACAGAAAAAAATTACATCCATAAATGCACTGTGCATAGGCAGAAAACTGCCAATCAGTAGTGTGGGCCGGGTTGTGCAGAGATCATGAATATAGAGCACTACATGGTAGCAGGTTAGCTAATCCTACAAATTATAAAAATATCACTGTTTTATCAACCATAGATTATCAAAACTGCAGCAAATAGCCTAATGGGTGACAACAGGAATCCGGTTCTCAGATTAGGTGGCAGACACGCTGACAGATTCCCTTTAAAGGGAACCTGTCCCCTAGAATATGCATTCTGACCTGACCTATCAGCAGACGCATGTGTGCCCTAATTACACCTCCCTACCCATCTTTGTGTTGCAAAATTGTGTAATATGAAAGTAATAAATGTTTTATTACTTTCATATTTCTTATGTAAATTAGAGAGCCGCTGGCCACATGGGCGGTGCCTTGCCCTATGGACGTCTGCATACTTTCCGTGGTATCACGCCCCTGTGGGCGCGATACCATGGAGTCACATGAGCGACATCCCCGTCACTCATTCTATCCTGCGTGCATTGCGGCAGGCTTCTTTTCCGGGTGCTCACTCGCCGGCTTCAGACGCGCACTGCGCGTCTGAAACTGACAAGGAAAGCCCGGAAGAGAAGCCTGCCGCAATGGTAAGTATAAACGCGTGCAGGATAGATAGAATGAGCGACGGGGACGTCGCTCATGTGACTCCATGGTATCGCGCCCACAGGGGCGTGATACCACGGAATGTATGCAGACGTTCATAGGGCAAGGCGCCGCCCATGTGGCCAGCGGCTCTAATTTACATAGGAAATATGAAAGTAATAAAACGTTTATTACTTTCATATTACACAATTTTACAACACAAAGATGGGTAGGGAGGTGTAATTAAGGCACACATGCGTCCGCCGATAGGTCAGAACGCATATTCTAGGCAACAGGTTCCCTTTAATCTTTCAGTTAAACTGCGGCTTCACCTGCAACACTGCACAGCTGATCAGAACGGCCACATGGTCATGCATGGAAACCATAGAAGAATCGATGATGCTGTCAAAAGCCACAGCATGACCACTGCCACTTTTTCAGTCTGTACATGGAAGACACTGGGAAAGTTTTTGTACCCCTATGTGAGGTCCTATAATGCTGCTCGGAGGACACACAAAAACTGTGTATAGGAACAAGAGCAAACTATTAAGACATGTGTTGTCCATAGATGCAATTGTAAATTACATCAGCTTGCTCTACATATCCATCCATACTCCCCATCCCCAATTCTCCCACTATGCTCCTAGTCTTCATTGAGAGAATGCAGTGGTATAGTTACAATTACAACACTTGTGACCGCTGCAGTCAGTCACTGAGCTAGCAGTGATGCAGATATAGTCACCACATCACCGCTGCAGCTAGTTAATATAGACAAGGTGTTACTTTGGAGAGAACAGGGGGAAGGAAGTATAGCAGACTGTATATATTTTTATTTAGGAGCATGCTGCATTCAAGATATATCCCCCTATTAAAAAAAAAATATATATACACAAACAGCAGGGAAGAATAAGGTGCGTTCAGGAATTACACAGTTAGGAGCCAGGACACAAGGCAGAGCTGTAACCCCAGCAAAGGTGAGATTGCAGATAAAGAGGCAGGTAAATCCAGCCTGAAGAGAACTGAGGGGGAAAAAAAAAAAAAAAAAAAAAAGAGAGCCCCGAAACAGGAATGGATTTGCTGAGAGGTAACGTAGCCCGGGGCGCAGATCACTAATGTGCTGTGCTATTGCACAGCTTTTGCCACTTTGGCAGAAATATGTGGAATCACAGACAAAAAAAAAAAAAAAAACACATTGTTGTAAAACCTGCTGTGGTTTTGGAACAACCAGAACCAATTTGTGAAAGCCATCTCCTGTAAAGTCACTCTCACAGATCGGTTCCCTTCTAGTGTCCGAGGCGGTGGCGACAGCTGCTCCGGACTTCACGTCTCCGCTCTTCATGCATGTCAGGACATGTTCTTTTACACAACCCAGGACTAAACAGAGACTGGGGAAATATACAGGGTAACCTATGAAAGTACATACATGTGCTGTTAAATACCCACCATGCTCTTATCTACTAAAAGCAAAGTAGATGGCAGGAATCGTTTATTTCCACTTCACCGGCCTCTGGACTATAGAGCCACATTCACACAGTGACATCTTGTGTACACTGTAAATTGCAGCACGGTGTGCCAATAGGCTGCAGAAAAAAAAAAGTGGCAGAAAGCAGACATTTTGGTTGTCAAATTACGGTACATTAGTTTATCAAAAGTTAACAGCAAATGAGTGGTCACCCCATGAGAAGGTGAATAAGATCCCTCAGTTATTTAAAGGGGGACCAATCACTAGGTTCATGCAGCAAAACCCCAAGCACCATGGATCAGCCTGGGCACGTGACATCAGCCAGGGCAATTTCAGTCCACAACTCTCCAGCATATCAAAGAACAGTTTGATTAGGCAGCTGGGGACTGTAGACAGAAGTGCCATCAGTCCCAGCACAGCCCCACACTCCAGGTGATTGAAAGGCATCTACCCATGTACACACTAATGTTGCGGCATTTTACAATAAACCATATTAAGATATAGCACAACTTGCTCCTATTAATGGTGCTAATGGTTCAGGCAGCATAAATTTTGTGACCAGTTCCCTGTGAAGGTTATTCATCTTCCTTCTTCAGGAGCACATCACTCGCCTACCTCTTGTTGGTCAGGAGAGCAGTGCGCTCACGAAAATTGACAGTTCACAGCAGTGGCATGTCACAAACCCATACTGGACGCTCCCCAAAGCTGCAAGCGGTGGTAGATTTGTCTCTGCAGCACTGGAGGGAGCCAGCATTAGCGTCACACTTGCAAGATCTAATGCAAAGTGCAATGTCCTTGCCTAGGAAACCGGCCACATCTGAAAAGGAGAGAGATATATATATATATATATATATATATATATATATATATATATATATATATATATATATATATATATATATATATATATATATATATATATATATATATATATATATATATATATATATATATACACATACACGTCACATCCAAAAGTTACTCATTTTTGAAGCACTTTACAATATTAATTTAACAAAAGACAACAGGCAATAACCCCTGTTTCACCATGCAGCATGGTATTATACCATTGAAGCAGAATTTCTACACAAGAATGCCTCCTAAAACAGGCTTTACACACTGTGATAGCACCCTCCCCCGTCGGTTGTGAGTCACTGGCAAAATCGCTGCCCGTGGCACACAACATCGCGCGGACCCGTCACACTACTTACCTGCCTAGCGACGTCGCTGTGGCCGGCAAACCGCCTCCTTTCTAAGGGGGCAATTCGTGCGGCGTCACAGCGGCATCACTAAGCGGCCGCCCAATAGAAGCGGAGATGAGCGGCCGTAACATCCCGCCCACCTCCTTCCTTCCTCATTGCTGGCAGCTGCAGGTACAATGTAGTTCCTTGTTCCTGCGGTGTCACACATAGCGATGTGTGCTGCCGCAGGAACGACGAACAACCTGCGTTGCGTCCTGCAACAGCAACGATATTCGGGAAAGGAACGACGCATCAGCAATCAACAATTAGGTAAGTAATTTTGATCGTTAATGGTTTTTCCTGCGTGTCACACGCAACGACGTCGCTAACGAGGCCAGATGTGCGTCACGAATTCCGTGACCCCAATGACATCTCGTTAGCAATGTCGTTGCATGTAAAGCCCCCTTTAGGCACGTTTAACACATCCATGTATCACAGTCCATGTATGGGGCATGATGTGCGGACTGGCTGCAGTTCTGATCGGAACTCAGACGCCTAATACATACTTATCAGGCTAGTGTGTGCAGCTTAGACCACCAGGCAGCCGATACAGCATGGTCCATACGCCAGACTAATACATGATGTGTATGTAGGAGGGGACCCTGTATGGGGGGGACGCAGTGTCCGCACACCATTTTTTTAGGTTTTGCTGGAGAATGGCTGGTTATGAACATTTTCTGCAGCAAAACCGCGGCAAAAACCGCAGCATGCACACAGGGCCTAGGGGTATGTACAGCAGGGGCGAATAGGCGGCAGATTTTCTCATTTGGATAGTGCTCCCTGGCCGCTCGTCGCTCCTCCACATAAACAGCAGCCTGTCCATCATTGTAAGAAGCTCAGGAGGGGGAAAGGGAAGCACTCTGCTCATAAAAACACCATTTCGGTGTATGCTTTAATCACTGGGCCACCAATGTACCCCACTTTTTTCTAATTGAGTACATATCAAGTCAACTTCAGCGCCTAGTAGTGTTTAAGGGCGCCGCAATGTAGACTAGTACAGATCTCTAATATGGCCATCACTTTGCACTTACTAAGAACTGATTTGTATTTCTAGGAACCCAAGAGACTGCAAAGAGTGGACCGTGAAAGACCAGACTAAAGGCTACTTTCACACTTGCGTTGGACGGGATCCGTAGCATTGCGTTGTGTGACGGATGCAACGGATGCGTTGCATATAGGGGCACAACAGATGCTACAGATCGTACAAAATAACGCAATCCAGTATAGGTTTTTTTTCCTTGACTTTACACATCTGAGCATGCGGTTGCATTAACGGAATCCGTCAAATGACGGATTCTAACGAAATCCGCCACCATAGGCATCCATTATAAAAACAACGGACATCAAAGGATTCCTGCAGGTTGCGTTTTTTTGACACTCCGCCAAGCACAGAAAAATGCTACATGCAGTGTTCCATCCGCCCGACGCGGTCAGCGTCAAAACAACTGATGCGCCGCGGGACAGATGCAATGCAAGACCATCCGTTGATATCCGTAGCTAATAGAAGTCTATGAGGAATATAACGGATTCCTGCAACAGTTACCGTAATTCCTCAAGGCTGCGGATAGCAACGGAAGCCGTCCAACGCAAGTGTGAAAGTAGCCTAAGGGTGAAATTGCCAATTTTTATGATGCGCACACCCATACTATACTACATGTCAAGTATAGCGCTGCATTAAAAGGCACCTGGCCTCTCCCATCCCCTTCGCCAGGGGCCCCTTGTTTACTACTGCATTGTATTGTAGGCTCTGCATTATTAATCAGCGCCTGCCCCCTCATGAAATGTAAGACTGTTTGAGTCATTGCCCCAAGGAGCCAAACGAACCCAAACACAAGAAAAAACTGCAACAGATTAGGACCACATGTTCATCCATGCTTTGTTTCTACACATTCCTGACAGATCTGCTAGAAATATTAACACTGTAAAGGCTGCACGGTAATGGAAACTGGGATCTGTCAAGTCTTTACGGATATCCAATCACCCTCCAAATGGTAAAAGGACAAAGAAATCAGCTTAGCAGGAAGAAAGCCGGCTATGTTCACACACTGCATCTTTTACTGCGTTTTTTGGTGCATTTTTGAGGTCACAAAGATGCCTGTAAATGCATGCATTTCCTTCTCCCAGCAAAGTATGAGATTTCTATTTTGCCGTCTACACAGTGCACTTATTTTGGCTGGTTTTGAAGATGCAGCATGTCAATTCTTGTTGCATTTGTTGCCAGCGTTTGAGCCTTCCCAGTCAATAGATTTGACTTACAAAACTAATGGGGCAAAACACGGTAAAAACGCTTGCGGTTTTTTATGAGTTTTTTGGGGCCAAAAACACTGCATCTTTGTGGTTAAGAAAAGATGCAGTGTGTGAACATAGCCTAATGCTTCCTGTAGGTTCTGGACAACTCCTTAATGGTGGCCACTGGGTGCTTCATAGATTTAGTGACAGGAGCAAAAAAAAAAAAAAAAAAAAAAAACTAACAGGACTCAAACTGGAGCAGCACATCCATTTCTGTGCCAGTCTTCTCACAATGTCATGTGATGTGATGTGCAGCCCCTGCAGCAGTCGGACTGCTCGGATACGGGGTTTACCGTGGCTCAAGGGTCTCCGGACCCGGGGGCTCGTGGTCACTCGAAAATGAAAAGGAGGGGGGGTATATTTACAAGGGGATTAGTTATTGTTCGTGACGACACCCGTGGTTCGCGGTAAATGGGAGTACCCGGGGGAGATTGAGCGGGGCAGCCAGATGACGTTCCCTCCACGGGTAGGGGAAGGCCCCGTGACTCTGGATGATTGTGGTGCAGGGATGCAGGGGCTTCAGGCCGTGCAGCAGGCCAGACACAGTGGGGGGAAACTCAGGCCGTGTGGGTGTTGGTGCGCCCAAACAGACTCCGACACACAAGTAAACCAAGTCTCTGAGCACCGCTACCTCTCTGGGGGAGCTCGTCTGGGAATCCAATCCCTTTGATGTTGCTGGTGGTCTTGACCTGCCTCCTTGCACTTAATTGTAGATGGTTCTGAGTGACCCCTCGGCTTGAAGCTTTCGGGGTCCCACTTCCTATACTTAGATAAGGGAGCTGTGCTCTAGATGGCTGACACTTGGGATTTCAGTGCACCTATCCCCCTCGTATTGATGCTTTCGGTCTCTGAGCTCTTAGGGACAGTTCATAGAGAGACTATCCTCCACAGGTAATTATCAATTTGCGTGAAGCTACTCTCTGATCTAGGGTCCAGTTCCCCGCCGTGCTCAGTACCAGTCCAATTACTAGATATTTCGGTGGTGACAGTTCTCCAAAACTAAGCCTGGCTCCTTTCTCCAATACCCTGTGACCAGGTCTCCGACTCCTCCAGTCCCAGACCACCATCTGCGACCTAGCCAACGTCTCCCAGGGAGCTCTCACTCTGATGGCTACCACAACTCCTCTCCCAGCTCCCCAGGAGCTGCCACTTCAGCTCTTCTCTCACTGAAAGCTGACATTAAACTAACCAAGTCCCTCCCACCAGTCTGCCTGACCGCTAGGCGGGTGGCCCTATTCCAGCTAGACCACCCACTGGTGTGCCTGACAGGGTGTGTGGTGCAAGGTGACTAGGATTTGAATGCTGATAGAAGCAACACCAAAGGTTAGGATCCCAGAACCATGGAGGGTGGGTTCTGGACTATAAGGACAGGAGTTCAGTTCCCTGTGACATCCTGACTATTGCAGGCGCGTCACACGACCGCTGCAGGCAATCAGCAGTCGATCAGTTGAATGGTAAGGTCAATGCTGCAAAAAAGCGGTACTGGTAGAGGGAGAATATCCTGGGAAGAAAGGTTTGGGAGTGGGGAGAGTGGAAACCACTATGATGGAAGCAACCTTCACATACCATATGAATACATGTGAAGTATACGCTGCACACCCGGGCAGTTAATAAAAGGGCTGTCCTGTAAGACAGGGATTAATAAATTGTGTGTACCAGAGATGAACATGCTTTGGTCAGACATGTGCACATCAGCCCAAGAACAAAAGACCTTGTGAAGATGCTGGCGGAGGCTGGTAAGATTGTGTCATTATACACAGTGAAAGAAGTACTGTATCAACATGGGCTGAAAGGCCACTCTGCCAGAAGGGGCCATTACTCCAAAGAAACAAAGTTTGGAGGAAAAAAGGGAGAAGCTTTAAAGCCTAAGAACACCATCCCAACTGTGAAACCCTGGGATAGCAGCATCATTGTGGGGTTGTTTTGCTGCAGGAGGAACTGGTGCACTTCACAAAATAGACGGCATCAAGAGGAAATAAGATTATGCAACATCTCAAGCCATCAGCCAGGGACTTAAAGCTTGGGTGGAAAGGAGTCTTCCAAATGGACAATGACCGAAAGTATACCGACAAACTGGTTAGAAAGTCGCTTAAGGATAACAAAGTCAATGTTTTGGAGTGGCTATCACAAAACCCTGATCTCAATCTTATTAGAAAAATTATGGGCAAAGCCGAGAAGTCAGGTGCAAGCAAGACTACCTACAAACATGGTTCAGTTACACCAATTCTGTAAGGAGTAATGGGCCCAATTTCCTACCAACTATTGTGAGAAGTGTGTGGAAGGAGATTCAAATCGTTCGATCCAAGTCATATAGTTTAAGGGCAATGGTACTAAATACTAATGAAAAGAATGGAAACGTTTGACTTCGCAGAAAGTACCGTAATAAAAATGCCTTAAAGGGAACCTGTCATCAGAAATTTCGCCCAAAAGCTAAAAGATTCCCCCTCTGCAGCTCCTGGGCTGCATTCTAGGAAGGTCCCTGTTATTATTGTGCCCCATGTGAGACCAAAATAAAGCCTTTATAAAGTTCTACCTTTTTGTATGCAGCTTCTGTAAATCTGACACGGGGGCGGGCTCTCTGCCGTCCGTTATTCTGCCTCCTGGTCCTGTATGCTGCCCCCCATCGCTGCTTTCCATAGCTGATGCACCGCCCACTGCTCCAGCCATCCCCGCGCATGCCCAGTGCCAGTCTCACAGGACTGAGCAGTGTGACCGCTGGTGACGTGTGCGCAGGCAAGTGATTATGGGCGGGACTGTGACTGTTATCAGCAAGTACCCGGCCATAATCTCGTGAGCGCGCAAACCTCTCCAGCGGTCACACTGAGCTCAGTGTAGATGCTAGACTGTATGGGCTGCTTCCAGGGATGACGTCCCTTTGTCATGTGATAGTATTTTGAACACGCCCCTATCACATGACAAAGGGACGTCATCCCTGGAAGCAGCCCATACAGTCTAGCATCTACTCTGAGCACAGTGTGACCGCTGGAGAGGTTTGCGCGCTCACGAGATTATGGGCGGGTACTTGCTGATAACAGTCAGAGTCCCGCCCATCATCACTTGCCTGCGCACACGTCACCAGCGGTCACACTGCTCAGTCCCGTGAGACTGGCACTGGGCATGCGCGGGGATGGCTGGAGCAGTGGGCGGTGCATCAGCTATGGAAAGGAGCGATGGGGGCGGCATACAGGACCAGGGGGCAAAATAACGGACGGCAGAGAGCCCGCCCCCGTGTCAGATTTACAGAAGCTGCATACAAAAAGGTAGAACTTTATAAAGGCTTTATTTTGGTCTCACATGGGGCACAATAATAACAGGGACCTTCCTAGAATGCAGCCCAGGAGCTGCAGAGGGGGAATCTTTTAGCTTTTGGGCGAAATTTCTGATGACAGGTTCCCTTTAAATAACACATTCTGGCATTTGGCAAATAAATAAATTTTGGTTCCTAATTGACCTAAAATGGGAAAGGTTTATTCTAATTTCATGTCAGATAGTGAGAAAAACCTGGAGATGTGTCTTTATAGATAGTGTATGTAAACTTCTGGTTTCAAGAGTGGAGTTTATATATCTATTACCTTGGGGTGAGCATGGTCTGTCATTAATGGGCAATCCAGGTATGCAAAAGTAAGGAGAAGGGAAAGGAGGAAGCATAGTAAATCTGCCGCGTCCCTTGCTATCGACCCTCCACCCAAACACTTCATAAAGGGGAAATCTGCAGGGAATACCAACACGCTGTAATGAATCGCTGACCACTGAGCGGTTTCACAATGACTGATGTCACTTTGCAGCCGTTTTGCTGACTCACATTCTTGTCCCGGATTGTGCACATCTGTATTTGAGATTACACAATCTTATTCCAGACATGTGAATATTCCTCAATGAATTGTCAACACTCAAACTGCATCACACCAGCGACAAGTCACCCATTTATAGTTTTTAAAGCTGGAAATGGATTTTGCAATAACAGAAAATGATCAACTTCTTGTAAAGGCAGTAACTGCAATAATTATATCTGCAAATTAAAATTACCTAAATCCAAGACATAATTAAAAAAAAAAAAAATCACAACATATCATGCACTTTTTTGGTGGCTTGTAGCGCAGTCCATCGATTCATTACTCTGATAATATCCAATAATAATAATAATTTCAAGCATCACCCTGTGCAATATGGAGGGGGAAGGGAGCATTGCTAAGTATTCGGACAAGCCAAAAACGCTTCAATCATTTCCTTACAGTCTATTTGAACACATCTGAGTCAGAACTATGAAGCAGTTAAAACAAAAGATTAAACTGATGCCAAGACTTTTCTTTAGGAGCAAGCGGCTGCCAACAAGAAATGCAGGAAGCGACCGAGGGGGGAGCTGCATCCTGCTGTAAGACACAGGGGTTCTTAGTGATCGGGAAGAAAATAAACAAGCCCGAGGAATGACCAAATGAGGCCCAGATGGCCGATAGCGAGCAATGTCACCAGAGGAGCATCCTTGTATGTCTTAATGAGGGGGATTTTGAATCCACCAAAACGTGAAGATGTCCTGAAGAGGGCAATTAAAGGACATCCATCCGCGTGAAATACAACTCATTGTAGTTCATAGGTATTGCTTCTCTACAAGTGATAATATCCTTGCGACTAAAGAGAACCTGTCACCAGGTGAGAAGAGGTCAGTTTTTGTCTCATTTTATGCCCACTGCGTCCCTGATTATTCCATCTTTTTATTGTAATAAAGATGGAGGCATCACCAGTGCAAAACACTAATGGAGCAACCACACAAACTACCAATGCATGGAGGTCGTGATTGGTGGGTGATAAAATTGCATACAAAATAGACTTTGTATAGTGTAGGTGCACAGTATCTGGCTATCAGCCTATTAGTTACGCCCATACTATTAATCTAGGTGGGGGGCTGCCCAGCACTGTATAAGTGCACTATACAGGAATGGAGACCCCAGTTTACAAGGCCTACATTGATGGGCCTGGCTGCTTCCTGTATAAAAAGTGGGTTGTGGACCTCTGTATTCTGGCCAAAACATCAACTAATACCATAGTGTGTGTGTGTGTGTGTGTGTGTGTGTGTGTGTGTGTGTGTGTGTGTGTGTGTGTATATGTGTGTATATGTGTGTGTATGTGTGTGTATGTGTGTGTATGTGTGTGTATGTGTGTGTATGTGTGTATATATATTATTTTTTTTTTTTTAAACATAAATTTTATATTTATTTTATAACACACACACACAACTATATTATTAATAATTATTATAGCGCCATTGATTCCATGGCGCATTACATGTGAAAAGGGGTATACAAAAGGCTATGTGCGCACACTGCGTTTGTGCGTTTTTGGCCGCTAAAAACGCACCCGCGGCAAAAAAGAAAAAAGCGATTTGGTGCGTTTTTGATCTCTGCGTTTTTCCAATACATTGCATGGGGGGGGAAATGCAGAAAAACAGGAAAGAATTGACATGTCCATTTTTTTTTTTTTAAGCTCAAAAACGCAGCTTAAAAAAGTTGTGTGCGAACAGCAAAAATGAAAACTCAGACTTTGCTGGGGAAGCAAAGTCATGCAGTTTTGAGGCAAAAATGCACCCGAAAAACGCACAGATGTGTGAACTTACCCTAATAGGGGCAAGTATAGTAATCATAAACAATACAAGGCACAGAGGCACAGGAGGTCGCTGCCCACGGGGGCTCACAGTCTATATGGTATTACAGTGGAATCTTTGTTTAAGAGTAACTTGGTTTGAGAGCGTTTTGCAAGACAAGCAAAGCTTTTAAAAAAAATTGTAACTTGGTTTAAGAGCAATGATTTGCAATAAGAGCAAATACTCATCATGCACACTTTCGGTTCCGTCCTTTCACCACGCTCTGATGGTAACTTTCTGTACATATTTACTGTATATAATATACCATTGTACAGTACAGAATATACTGTATATAGCATGTCTATCAATTTGCATTTGTGATACAGTATTGTACCTTTTTCTGCTAACCAGTGCAGCACATTGCTTGTACTGTAATCTAATTGTCTGCAGTATTCCTACCCCACATTTGGCATAGCTGTCCTTATTTTGGGGAGAATAGATTTGGGGTGTGTTTTTTTGTGTCCTTTGCTAGAATAAAGATTGTCATATTTATACATTATTTTATCTCTATACTGTACCTCCCGCGCACCAACAATTCATTTGTAAGCTAGTGTGCAGTTTAATTTGCTTTGTTTTTCACTGTACAGTATTTTGTATTAGTGTGCTGTAATAATCTTATATGAATATTGTACATTATTTTGTATTACGGTCATAAGTCTGTATAAATACAGTAAATATTTTTGGGTCTGTGTTTCAATTATTTCCCACGGGAAAATCTGCTTTGATATAAGAGTAACTTGGTTTCAGAGCTCACTCCCACCACGGATTATGCTCGTAATCCAAGGTTCCACTGTAGTTGATATTTTGGCCAGAATACAGAAGCCAACAACCCAACACCAAGGATATTTTTCTGCACATTTTTTTTTTTTTTTTTTTTTTTTTAAACCTTACATTGAGCAGCAGAAATAAAGAGCAAAAAACTAGTCACAAGTCCCTTTCTATATGATGCTGCCAGTATATGGCGGATTTCATAATGACCGTTCATTTCGGTTATGGGCAGAGATGAGATTTTGTATACAATGCTGGTACTATATGGACTTCTCACCTAGACGGTCCTCACAAGAAATCCAATACAGACATATCCCAAGTGCTCCAAGAACTGCATACTCTCCTGGAAAGAGGCAAACGCCCACCCTGTAGACAGAGCGTCACGTCACCACCTCAGTCTGAAAAACAATCAGGGGTAACAGGAGAGCACAATGCGCCAATACTAAATTTGACGTGGCGTGTTACTTTAAATCCGCCTGTGGTTGCTGGCAGGGGAGCTGCAGAGAATTTCCCCTTTGCAGCACTCTTCTATTTTCAGATCGCTCCCGCTGATACTGGGAACAATTCTGTTAATATATCAGGGAATTGCTTCAGTTATTTAATGCGAGGCCTCTTTTTGGCATAAAAGCCAAAGAACATTCAAATAGTTGGTTACTAGGGAAGCATCCGCATAGCAACCATCACAGCTGTGCAACAGAGTCATAAAAAGACTGAACCTGTTCGACCAAAGATAAAAAGTGGAAGAAATGGACGATTTGTATCAGTTGACCATCGCTTTAAAATTACGCATGATTGTCAACATTCATCTACCCGAAAAAAAAAAAAAAAAAAAATTGTCATGTTGGATTTTTTTCAGGATAAATTAAACAGGCCATTATTTTGTGGAGGCACGCCAAATGGATAGCTGTGGGAACATATATATTAAATGCAAGAATATGAGACCGCACAGATCTAACCATGAAGCCTATGTAACAGTGGAGAGGAGCAAAGCCTGGCCCCGACTGCACACTGTATGCCAGGGTCAGGCATCACATCCAGCAACCAAGATACAAGCAGTCTGACAAAATACCTGACCCTAACGCAGTCACCAAAGAGTGCAAGTCTCCTCGTCCCTATTTATTCCTGTCTGCCAAGAAGCCAAGGAGATGCATCCCTGACCAAGATGGAGAGAGAATCCAGGCTTCTACAGGGTGCTCTGCGGCTGCAGCTGCCAGTGACAGCCTCTCCCGGGAGCAGCGCAAGGTGACAGGAAGGCAGCGAGGACCGCGAGCCAGGAGGACCTGCAATGGGCCTATTGTGCAAGAGGCAGAGGCTCAGACTGTGCCAATCCTACACTTGCTCATTAGATCACTTGAAAGAGGACCTGTCACCTCTCTTGGCATATCTGTCTGAGCAAATATCATCGTTCTGGGACATGTTTTCATAGGACTGTTGTGCTGTTCCTCAGTTATGCCTCCAAAAAAAAAAAAAAAAAAAAAAAAGTATGAATAAATTAACAGCTGGATGTCATCAGTTGGGTGCAGGGGGGGGGGGGTCCCCTAAAAAGTGATACACTGTCTAATTGGTGGCTGTCAGACCATGTAGCTAAACACCCCTACACCCCCTTTGTTAGCACCAGCTGTCAATTTAGTCCTGCATTTCTAGATGGATCAACAGGGGAACAGCACAATGGAGTGAAAAGTTTCAGAAAAGGTATTTTTTTGATAAACATAACCAGAGTCCCAGCAGAAAGACTGCAGTCCATTATGAAGAGACACAGAGACACAGAGACACAGAGACACAGAGACACAGAGACACAGAGACACAGAGACACAGAGACACAGAGACACAGAGACACAGAGACACAGAGACACAGAGACACAGAGACACAGAGACACAGAGACACAGAGACACAGAGACACAGAGACACAGAGACACAATTGAGTACAGTCGACACCACTTACTGCTGCACAACATTATTATGCTGTGTCCACGTTGCAGATTTGATTGCAAAAATATCTGCACCATTTCCCCATCTCTTGGCAAGTAAAAAAAAAAACAAACAAAAAAAAAAAAAACGCACTTTTTGCTGCGTTGTTTTCCATGCATTTTTTCATTGAAGTCAATTGGTGAAAAACGCTGCCAAAATGTAGAGAGATGCTGCAAATTATTTTCTGCAAGGAGACACTCCTGAACGCGTGCACTACACTTCAGGATTCTCGTTGACTTTTCTGGCATCAGGCTTTACTTGCGTTTTTTTGCTTGCAGATTTGTCACAAAAATGCAACGTGTGCACACAGCCTTATTCCCACTCACACTGGAATCACTGTATGGTCAGCACACACACAGCATGAAGAAAGGAAGCACAGTGAATGGCACAAAGCTACTCCCATCATCTGCAGCCAGTGGTCTCATGTCAATCTATACAGTAGGACTATTTCACACTGAAGGTTATTCACCATGGTTGGAAAGCTTGGTGCCGTATAGACAGCCATCATCAACACTGTATAAGAGCCAAGGCCCAGCAAGCTTGGGGTCTGCAGTGGCAAAACTCATCAAAGTCTTGGGGTACACGATAAGACCATTGTGAATTGACGATCCAAGGGTCAGCACACACCTGGAGCCATACGCTGATGCCCACCACTGCCAACTCTACTCAAGTGGGACCCGTTGCACAACTGCAGTTTAATTTTCACACGTTTTATCCTCCACTTTATCAAGAAGGAAAGAAGGAAAACTATTTGATGAAAAAAAAAAAAAAAGCTATTACAAATGTCCTTTCAGCCAAGTGGTTGTGCAGCGCTGCCGACGTACACAGCATATTACATACAGTGATTATGGAGAACAATGCCACTTCTGCACCGTTCCACTACAACAGGCACGAACCCCAGATACCGTCATATCCCGGCTAATTCACTGTCTGAGCACGTAAGTGTAAGGAATAAGGGCCAAACTACAGCCGCTAACGTCACCATGGCAACTGCCAATGTATGATCTTCAAGAAGGTAGCCATGTTCAAAACCACAAATTATTTTTACATACAATTATTAACCATCAGCGCACAAAAAATAAAATAAAGGGCTTCAAAAATAGCAATAAATTGCGCCCTAAAGAACTATGGTTTGCTGTTGTAGGTTTACCATCAGTCCAGGTCACGATATCACCAAAATTGACCAAATTACTGACTCGGGTCTGTATGCCAACTTGACAAATATCATCAGTGTCCATGTATGGGAATTACAGGCCAACAGTAAAAAAAAAAAAAACAAAATATGGAAAGAACGTTTAAAAACAGAAAAGAAAATCTAAAATCTCTTAACTAGTCTTCCCCTATTTACACAGAAGGAGTCAGGGCTGTGTATGGAGGCACAAAGACCGGAGAGAGGTGATCCAGTGATTTACTACTACACACAAGCTGAAGTTGAGACATTGAATTTGGCAATAGCCTCCAGCTCTGAGGAGGATGGGTGCGCGCGGCTCGGAGATGCCAGCTGTACAGAATTTCCTTCCAGCTGTTTGGCCTCTCTCCATACCAAGACGGAGGAGCTGCTGGCAGGGACTGAATGACGACAGAAGATGCAGAATAGCAGGAGAGGAAACAAAAGGCGACCAGTGGAAGAGGGCCAGGGCCGTCATTTGCCGTATAATGTGCCCAAATCCTGCGCTACGTATGTGAATGTGATAGAATTCAAATAAAATAGAGGAATGGGGATGAAAGAACAGGAGGGGGGGAAAAAAAAAAAAAAAAAAAAAAAAAAACAACAATGTATGCAGCTTATACACTACTCATTTAAAGGGACCTCGTACTGAATATGCTCCGCCAATACTACAGACTCCTGGTAGTAATACAGTACACGCCATCCTCCCGGGTACAGTGCCCAAGATTTAAAAAAAAAAAAAAAGAAACACCAATGTCTTTGCGTTTACAGGGGTTGCCACTTACTTTACAAACTTTCAATAAGGCCGTAATCACATCAACCCATGTTGGAGACTTATCAGAAAAATATCTCAATGCATATCTGAAAGGTGATGTGGACAGCCTAAGGCTATATGCACACGCTGCATTTTTGTGGTGACCACAAAGATGCACATTTTTGGCCCCAAAAAAAATCGCTACATCTGAAGCTGACAGCGAATGCCATAGAACATGACTGCCTGCTGTGAGCTCTACGCAGCGACTGAAATGAGCTACACAATCAGCGGTGACATCACTAGGGTGATTTGCGGTCACAGGTGGAGGACTCCAGCTGTGGCCGCAGCTAACCTGAGTGATGTCACTGTTGATCGCGCAGCTCACTTCAGTCACTGCGTGGAGCTCACAGCAGGCAGTAATGTTCTATGGCCGCTTGCTGTGAGCTTCAGATGTACCAGTGATGGAAGCGTTGTGGGACCTTGTATGGATTACGTCGGACCAGCAGTGGCGTTTTTGGGGTTAATAAAAAAGGGGTGAAAGAGGGTGCTTTTTATTTCAAATAAAGGATTTTTCGGTGTTTGTGTTTATTTACTTTCACTTACAGATTAGTGATGGGGTGTCTCAGATGCCTGCCATTACTAATCCAGGACTTAGTGGCTGCTGTGAACTGCTAAGGCTATATTCACACGATGCATTTTTTTTCTGCAGCCAAAACCCACTTTCCTGGCTGCAGAAACACTGAAAGAAATATTTGACATGCTGCTTCTTTCAAAAATGCAGTACTTTTCCGTGTCAGTAAGTTAAAAAAAAAAAAAAAAAATTGTGGGCATGAGATTTCTGAAATGTTATAACTTTTGCTGGAACTTTAAAAAGGCAGATTTTAATTTGTATACGACTCAAAAACAAAGCAAAAAAAAAAACAAAAACATTACAAACAAAACAGAGCAAAAAACGCAAAGTGTGAACACAGCCTTACTAGGCCTAGCACAGAGGCTGGTTCTTACACACAATATTCATAGCATATCAAGGGTTTGTATGAACAGCGCCACCCTTACTCATGGTCTGTGCCGGATAGCGCAGCTCAGACCATTCATTGACGAGTGGTGATACCAGGCACGGCGCCCTTGGTGGACATGTTTTCTCCCACCTTATACAACCCCTTTACATTACAGGCAGCATTAATACACAAATGGATTTTTTCTGCAGAAAAACGAGGCATGACAAAGCCTAATAACCTCCTTCTCCTATCCCCCCTCCCCCCCACCCCAAGTCTATGCATGTATCAGCAGAAGGGTTAAACCTTTTCCCACATAAAAATATTTCCTAGGGATGCCTTTATCCTGTATCCCGAGAGCACATACTACACAATGTGAAGGAAGTCTGCTGACCTCAATGAACCCGAGCAAATGTTGGGGGAAGGGAGAGATGTCTTGGCTCTATGATAGGTTGCCTTGTCCCAGCCAAGTAAATGACCAAGCCGGTCCAGAAAAAGGGGAAAGGGTTCTGTCTGCATATAGTGAGCGGGTCCTACATTCCTACACCCCTTCTAATCCCAGTCCGGAGCAGCCCCAGCTACAGGGGAACAGGCACAGCCCCTGCCTGGAGAGCACACTTTTCCATTCCATCCCTTCCTACCAGCTATT